>NC_134827.1:59755969-59876447 GCF_004210375.1 Tachypleus tridentatus
TATATACTGGCAACTGAAATATAATGGAATTGATAGTACATTATTAATGCTAATGCAAAATTACTGTTATAAAATAATTACAACCGTTCAAATGTATTTAATTTCTGTGAATATCTGACATCTTATTATCTGTATCTGGTTCAAAATTCAATTAATTTCTCATTTATTTACGTTTACGATGTATTTAGTAGAAGTGAGTTCACATTTTTAGAGTTAAAAACATTTCACTTTAATGTATGTATATTGTGTCAAACTGTGACCAATATCATATCGATGTTGCATGCTTACAATCAGTGTTGTTAAGATCCTGAGGCATCCACAACTACTGAAAAAAGATGCATTCAGAGAATCCTTAATGTTCAAGTGTTTGAATACATGTAATTCTTCCAAAGAGACCGATACATGTTCGATACTATCGAGGTCTGATAAGTCTGTACCCTAGTTAAACTGGTCAATCATCTCTTCTTCAATATTATTACACATTGGGAAGACAATTATCATCATTCAGGCTGAAGTCAGAACCAAACGTTAACATATATGACAGCGTATTATGTATCGTCTTAATGACATCTGGAAAACATGAAGGTCAGAGTGTCCATTCGTGATTTTCATTATCACACATATTTCCACTACTGATATTAAAGTGAGCTATTTTTTGTGTCTTACTATAACTAAAATATACCTTGTCTCAGTAGTATTACCAAACCTCTTGTGTTTTAACCGTACATACACTGAAATGACGTTCGGTTGCAGCTACGAACATCTGATTCTGTTTTACCAGTTATCCCATAATTGTAGCGAATCGTTAGATAACGGTAACTTACTTAAATGTGGACTTTATTCTTTTAGTCCAGTACCAGTGTATTTGTACCATTTTGTTACACGTGATTTCACCATATCTTGTTAATAACACTTTGAGACATTTTGCATCAGTGTTTGTTTTTATAGTCAGCCAACTTTCATTGGTCTGACAGACATTAGTAAAATATCAAGCTGTCTTCTTTTGGACTTTACTAAGATTATTGAATATTTTTAAAGTACTATATAAACTGTGTGATTTACTACGATGTTACAACTTTGATAAGACAGTTTGAAAATTCTTCCTCTTTATAGTCCTTTGTAGTTCAGATTGCATAACTTTTCATGCTTAATTTATATAACGTAAAACCTTTATATTATTGTTACTATGTTAAACGTGCAAAAGAGTTATTATATGTTATCCATTCAAGCCTTTATTAGTGACTTTTCAGTAACTTGCATTGAATGTTATTGTATATTGTATATACATATATATATATATTTATGTGTTGTACATTATCAGAACTTGTAGTTGATGTTCTACAATTATATTTAGATAATAAAGAATAATAATATGAAGCTTGTAGTTCTGTATCAGGAAGAAACATCGAGAAATTATACGGTTCTTCTCTCTTTTTTTTTTAATTTCACGCAGAGCTAGGGGCTATCTGCGCTAGCCATCTAATTTAACAGTATAGACTAGAGGGAGGCAGCTAGTCATCACCTCCACCACAACTCTTGGGCTACTCTTTTGCCAACTAATACTGGGATTAACCGTCTCATTATAACGCCCCCACGGCTGAAGGGCGAGGCATGTTTGGGGCGACAGGGTTCGAACCCTCAGATTACGGAGTCGCATGCCTTAACCCTTGTCGGGCAACACGGTTTGGTTCTTCTCTAAGTGTTCTTAAAGCCTTTTGTAAGCAAGTTTTATTTCCTCATATTTCTTGTTAGTTTTATTAAACAAAATTCACATGACCTTCATTAAAATTTCTTCTTAGAACGTCCTGTTATATAGCTTGTATAGTATATACGTATATGTTTATAATTCGCTCTAATCATATATTTGTTGCCTACACAGTCACATATATCCTTATGTATTTGGTTTTCTCAAAATCTACTATTGTTTATCACCACACGAAATGTTTTTAAATTTATTGTCCAAGACGTACATTTGGCTAAAACACTTTAACCTCTCAAACGTTCAATGACATATATAATCGTATACATCTCAATTTAAGCAAGGACTTCAACAGAAACAGTCAACTCATTAGTACTGATTTTACGTTTCTGTTATCCTTACAGTAAAGTGGTACAGTTAATGACATCAGTTCAGGTTTAGAACAACTCCGATGGATTAAGTCGGTAGGATAATGGAACGTAATGCTTAAAACAATGCTTGATATGTACAAATAGCGTATTGAAACGAAATTATTTGTACAAGAGGTTGGTACTAGAAACCAGCTACTAACCCTCTAGTAGCACAGTGGTACGTCTACGGAGTACTACTACATGGGTTCAATACCTGTGAAGGCAGACCACAAACACATACTAATATTGTTTACATATTAATATTTTAAATGTGTTAGTGTCTATAAAACCTGTGTATCATGTATTTTTACAAGTACAAAAGCGATGGAACGATAAGATAAAGCTTTATTTGCATTAAATATTTAAATTACATTTAGTAAAAACAAACACTTGTATGACAAAGTATGCCAATAAATGTAACTGATTAAATAAACTCAACTGGTGCACCTTAAACATTGAAATATATTTAGTGATAACAGCAGAATACAACAAGAACAATAAGTACGTAAAACTGTATCTTAAAATGTTGCATGTATATGTGCTACTGGATGAAATGTAAAAATATAAATAATTTAATGCGGTATTGAAATCCGGTTTGTAGTAGTATGCTAGTCCGTAGACGTACCACTGCCTAGAGGGTTAGTAACTGGTTTCTCTGGTACCAACCTCTTTGTACAAGTAATTTCGTTTCCCTAATACGCTATTTAACATATCAAGCATTGTTTTAAGCATTACGTTCCATTATCGACTTTCAATCCATTGGAGGTGTTCTGTTAAATATCGAACTAATGTCATTAACTGTACTACCACTTTAGCTTTAATGAAGGATAACAAACATAAAATGTCATTTGAGTTTGTTTTAATTTATGCAGTTAACTT
The DNA here is from genome assembly GCF_004210375.1 of Tachypleus tridentatus. NCBI lineage: Eukaryota > Metazoa > Arthropoda > Merostomata > Xiphosura > Limulidae > Tachypleus > Tachypleus tridentatus. Next base: position 59,758,958 of record NC_134827.1, read on the forward strand.
AAATGCAGTCCATCAGCTGTTACAGCGGTAAGTCTTCATTTACAACGCTTATATCAGAGTTCGATTCTCCTCGGTGGACTCAACAGATAGTCCAATGTGGCTTTGCTGTAAGAAAACACACACACTAAATGTAATTCAAACCTGCTGACATGTATGTAAAAGGTTTAAAATAATTTGTTATTTTAAACCGTCAACCTATAATAATGGGTATTCTGGCTTCAAAAATAGAATGATAAAGGAAAATTCTTCATTGCGAGTAACAGAAGCTGTTATACCAAACAAGAGGTTCAGAAGAGATGACGTTCTGCAATCCGCTGATTAAATGTATTTAGATATCACTGACGAGGCACGGCATGGTCAGGTGGGTTAAGGCGTGCGACTCGTAATCCGGGTCGCGGGTTCAATCCCGTCGCCACAAACATGCTCGCCCTTTCAGCCATGGGAACGTTATAATGTACTGTTAATCCACTATTCGTTGGTAAAGAGTAGTCAAGAGTTGGCGGTGGGTAGTGATAACTAGACCAGCTACCTTCCCTCTAATCTTACACTGCTAAATTAGGGACGGCTTTCGCAGCTGGCACTCGAGTACCTTTGCGCGAAATTCAAAAACAAACAAACATATCAATGACGAATGTCGTGAAATAAAGAAATCGGGATGGTAATAATGCAGACAAGGTTAATGTCTCAGAACTAAATAAAAGGAAAATTTATCTTTTGATGAATTCGGATCTCTGAAACATTCCAGAAACATAATACATTCTAGAATTATATCACAAACTATTTTCCTTTTTTAACTTCTTGATATAAAGTGAAACACAAAGATGATCTGGTTAAAAGCTGAAGACGTTTGGAAAAACAATTTCAAACTCAGAAACGTATTTTCATTGATCGGATGAGAATAAAGTATTTGCAAAAGTTTTGTGTTGTTCGATTTAGTTTCAAAAATAAATTGTTATTGTGTTACTATTTACGTATTAAAACATGAATCTACCTTTTAAATTACAGTATTATCATTACATTTTATAATTATAAAGTTTTGTCTTGATAATTTCATATTATGTAGGTCATAGATTTAACGATGATATATAAACTGTCGGCCTAGCATGCCCAAGTTGTGCGCGCGATTCATAACCTTATGGTGAGTTCAGAATACCCGTCATAAACATGCTCTTTCTATCAGCTACGGTCAATCCAACTATTACACAAAATAGAGTTGTAAGAACTGGCGATAACAGCTGCGTTCACTCGTCTTACACTGCTAAGTTAGGGACGGCTAGCTCAAATAGCTCCTGTGTAGCTTTCTGTGAAACTAGAAAAGCAAAAAACAAACAATGAAAAGTCCGTGAGTACAACTACTTCATATGGACGAGGTCATGTTTTCAGTCCTGTATGTATGAGTGTGATTGTCAGTTAAATTTCTCAAAACGGCCGATTGCACTTTTTCGAGGTTGGAAAACATTTAGACTGTTATCTAACTTACTAGTTTGTGTAGGGTTAAGGTCACGAAAATACAAAGAAAGAAACATTAACATGGAGATCGATTTTCACGTTATTTTCGCTCTGTGACTGAGTCAGAATAGTCACATTTTGATGAATAATGGTGAGCACTTTTAGAATATTATTCCTCATTGTAATATCAAAAATGGTTCTTATCTGGTTAATAAAGACAGACACATGGAGACATTTTCTAGAGTCGAATATGACCAACTCTGCGTTGCGGAAGTATTGGCTATAGTGACCTCTCTCGTTAGAAATGCATTAAACACATAACCCTTTCCTCAATCAGAAGCGTGGTACACTGTTTTAGGAGATAGCAGGCCCCTGAAACTGAGTGCTGTATCAAAATATGCATTCTGTTTGATGGTAACGCATTTCAGGCAAGACTTATAAGCAGTCGAGACATAGGATTTTGGAATGTCTCACCAACTAAAAGTAATCATAACAAACACACACTGACTGTTTTATTTTGTTTCAGATCACGTTATACAATCTTTTACTATTATGTGTTCGAGAGTCTCTTCCTGACCCTTGTGATTTCCACGAAGCCATCACCACCTTTTATAGCATCAATTCCTATTGAGCTTTCATAGATGGACTTGCCTCAACAATAAGTTAGGTCCATCAGTATTGCGTCTGTAATAACTGTAATTACAAGTCTAACGGCCTGGAGCTATGAACATGAAATCAATAAAGGATGTAATGGTTGTTGTTGATGACATGTAGAGAGTGGTCGAGTTACTCTCAGGATCTGAAAAGATTGCACAATTATGAGGTGAAGAGAGCGTAACTCTACACCATGCTTTAGGGTTTCTGATGATGGATCATTTATAAACTCTAAATTGTAACGACATATTTCACAACGAATAAACTTAGTATTCCGAAAATTGTTTAATTTAGAAGCTTAAAATCAAGAGAAGTCCACTTCAGTCCATACTTTTGAAAGATAAGCTGGACCTACATCATAGTATTTCTAACTTATTTTAACATCACTGAATTCTGTAACTCGTTATAAATATTCCATGATTAATATTTCATCCAAGACAAGTTTGTTTGTTTTGAATTTCGCGCAAAGCTACTCGAGGGCTATCTGCGCTGTACCGTCCCAGTGTAAGACTAGAGGGAAGGCAGCTAGTCATCACCACCACCGCCAACGGTATACTTTTTTTATAACGAATATTATAACGCCCCACGGCTGAAAGGGGTGACGTGCGACTGGGATTCGAACCCGCGACCCTTGGATTACAAGTCGAACGTCTTAACACGCTTGGCCATGCCGACCTTATCAAGACAAACGATCAATTTCGACTTGTTTGTGCCCAACATTGTTTAACTCCTTATTATTTCAATAAATATCAAACCTCCTTACATCACGTCTTGTTTGTTTCTTTTATCAGACACACAATAGTGTGTCAGGCAATAAAACAACCTTATTAAGAAAGACAATTTACGATTTTCTTTGACAGATGAAACTATGTAGAATGGGCGGCAAGAGTCTGTTGTGGAACACAAGTGTAGAGGACGACGTTTCAAAAGGCGGAAGACGTTCGAAACGTCGTCCTTATTGTGTCTCAAAACATCAAATCCATTCTACAAAACTTTGATTTTCCACTTTATGTAGCTCAGACTTTGGTAATCCAAACTATCAACATTGTCCCTGAACATTTAATTTTGGATTCTTACTATTTATACCAAATTTCAAGGAAATCTATTAAGAAATTTGCAAGATATAAATCCTTAATTTTGATTAAAGGACGGAAACTTTGTATGGTATAAAAAATTAGTCTGAGTACAAGCTACATGTGTAAATATATCCAACAAAACTGACACACAATTCAAAACAGAAATCCACCGAAAATCACCCATACTGGACTATACATTCCTTGGGACTCAGCACAAAACAAAACAAAAAACTTAACATACTAAGAAACCAAATAAACACAGCCATAAAACTATGCTCATCAGATAAAATTAACGATGAATTAGACAAAATAAAACAATACTGTCAACATCAATAAGTTTCCTCACAAACCGTAGAAAACATTATACGCACACACCTAGACAGAGAAAGCAAAATCAACCAACTAAAGTAAATATATCTCATGCGAATCAAAATCACGAAACCATATACTGCTATACCATATATTCCTAACATCAGCAAACAAATAACCAACATTTGGCAAAATTAGTAACAAATATGACATTCCAGTTGATACAAATTTATTCAAAACCAGGCACAAAACTGGGGTCTATACTATGTAAAAACTACACTGACAAACCACACCAACATTATTTATAAAATACAATGTGATAACTGCCACGACTTCTATATTAGAAACAAGTAGAAAAATGGAAACCAGATTCAAAACATAAAAGTCACCTTCAGACGTTTTGAACACTGCAAGTCAAATAAACACAACATAACCATAGAAAACACTCAAATACTAAATAAAGAAACAAACATAAACAAACGTAAAATTAAAGAAGCCTTACTTATACAACAACAAACCCAAAATAAACCAATATAAAGGAACGCTTCTTATATAATATAAATAAATAAATAAAATTATATATTCAAACATCTAATACCGCCTCTACATTCCGACACTCAGTTTACACAACCCCTTCAAACATGTGGTCAGCTTCCGGTCAGTTACCTCTTTCTTTGTGAACCTGACAATGACCGGAGAAGGTCGAAACTTTGTTCGCTCTTTTATGTAAAATATTTTCTCAACTAAACGAGCCGTTTTTGCATATAAATTTCTCAACAAGTGGGTTTCTCGATCACTGACTATCAGTTCAAAGTTTTACTTCAGCTTTTTTTAGAATAAAGGTAAACCTCTCTTTTTATTGTTTTTTTGTCATTCGGACAAAGACGGTTAGTTTAAAACAGTAAAGCATTGAGTGAAAGCACGTGCAAATACATAACCAGTGATGTCGTTGTTGTTCTTTATGTTATTGGCTATTCTTTGCAACTTTTCAGCACGAATATTCTAGAGTTTATAAATTATTATAATTAAAGGTGTTCAGCATCATGTGATATTACCTCAAGTTGTAAATAACGATGGTTGATTTGGCTGTACAAATAAGTGTAAATTACGATGGTTGATTTGGCTGTACAAAATATAGTGTAAATTACGATGGTTGATTTGGCTGTACAAGTAATAAGTGTAAATAACGATGGTTGTTGGCTGTACAAGTATTAAATTCTGTCTGATGATTTGGTTTGGCTGTACAAGCGTAAGTGTAAATGATGGTTGATTTGGCTGTACAAGCATTAAGTGTAAATTACGATGGTTAGCTGTACAAGTAATAAGTGTAAATTACGATGGTTGATTTGGCTGTACAAGTAATAAGTGTAAATTACGATGGTTGATTTGGCTGTACCAAAAAACGCGGCCTTGCTAACTAAGGAATTATTATTTTCACATTTGCTACAGAACCAATGTTTTCAACTACTGCATAATCAGGTATAGTAATTTTTCACAAGTCAGGTTTGTTCATGCTTTCCCTTGATTAATCAAATACTTAGCACTATATAAACTTAAGATTGTAGTTAAACCACATCTATTGATGCTAGTACCAACTGATTTGATATGAATTGCAATTCCAGTTAAATAAACTATATACACGAAGTGCCAGTGTTACAAATTCGATCAGATTAAATGTAGTTTTATTTTATAATTATTTACGTCAATTATTTGGTTATTGTTTGTTTGTTTGTTTTGAATTTCACTTTCGCAAAGCTACACGAGGGCTATCTATGCTAGCCGTCCCTAATTTAGGCAGTATAAGACTACAGGAAGGCAGATAGTCATCACCACCCACCGTCAACTGTTGGGCTACTCTTTTACCAACGAATAGTGGGATTGACCGTCACATTATAATTCCCCACGGCTGAAAGGGCGAGCATGTTTGGCGCGCGACGGGGACTCAGACCCGCGACCCTCAGATTACGAGTCGCACGCCTTAACCCACCTGGCCATTTCGGGCCTGGACAATACAAATTGCAGCCATGCCGGGCCACATTATTTGGTTAATATCTTCACATTAATGTTTGTTTTAAAATCATTAGTACGTTAGAAACAAACAAACTCTCCTGTGAATAACTTTGATGGATATTACAATACACTGAAGGTCAGTTTCTCAAATATCAGACGTTAAGTGAAGTTAACATTTTTTTCTCACGTGTCTGCTCTTGATATATCAACGTGTTAGTGCTTGGTAGTTCTTTCATCATACATTTTATAATGCGAATACCTTTAATTTCCTCTCGTTTACGCTTTTGATAATGTCAAACCTTTAATGCCTTCTTTCTTTGTAAACAACATTAATAATATAAGCACATTAACGCCTGTTTACTATGCACTATGCTTTCGCAACGTTAGCGATTAGGTGTCTGTTTTATAAAATATTAACGATGACATGAGAGAGAATGACTGGAGGTTTTGTTAGATGAAACGTTACATTTGTAGCCCACACTTGTACCTGACTTACAGAAAACGTCGAACCTATTATTATCAGTTAATACGAGTTCTGAACTTGTATAGAGTCACTAGTTAGAATGGGGCCCTTAAGTAATGAACACAGTACGTTCAATTTTAGGTTTTCTACATGTATTCTTAAGCCTAGTGTACAAACAATATTCATGCATTGTCTAATATCAGCTGCATTGTTATAATGGGTGTATTTACACTGTTCTTGTTGGACAAGGAAAACGAGCTTAGAGATAAAACTAGTACACTCTTAAGTTTAGTGCTATTACTTTTAAGTATTATATAAACAAGAATAACATGAGCCTAATCCCGAAAAGGTTGCTAACAGTCACTTTAGAACGTTATACATGTACGTATGTGGAAAATTGTTTTCTTTCGGGCTTTGAGCTACAGAATTGGAAGTTATTTGTCACGAGTTTTAAACTTTGAAATGTTAACTATCCAAAGACAACAACAGTGAACTGTGTAAAGCATAGAAACTTTAGTATCTTTATATAATAATATATTTTTTACAACTTATATACATGTATTAGCTCTTACTGCAAGCTATTCTTATGAAAATATATCACTGTATTCATGTTGTAATTGCGATGTTATAAGTTACATATGCTATGGCACTTTCAAATTTTAACACTGTTTTATCTTTGTAATGCAACCAGTTTAAAGCTAAACGTTTTCATCTCGATTTATTAGAACGCTATAATCCGAGATTCGGTGAGTCGCGGTGGTCAGAGCAGATAGCTAGCTCAGTGTAACCTTGCTCTAAAACAAATAGTCAAACAACCAAACACATTCATTGTAAAGAAACGTAGACGTAGCAATATCACTGATTATACAATACCGAGTTAGATATATAATACAGAGTTAGATGAGCAGGAATATTTTATTTCTTTTGAACATGAATTTTATCATGTGTGTCGAAGCATGATAGAAAAATAAAGTATCCTAAACCTTTGTACTTCGTATACAGTGTGCCAGTTACAAAGGGATTAGGAAAAAAAATTTTTTCTGATAAAGCAGACATTTTTTTTATCACAGAAGATAAATAATAAATACTAAAATAGAATCGAAATCAAGAAAATGTGGACATCGCATGTCTCAAGTTGCTGGATAATGACACGAATATCCATGCTATCGAATACAAAAAAGGAGACCGTAGCCTTCGTACACTACTAGATTGTAGAAAGCATTCAGTAAGGAGTATTGTGCTTTGAACATTTGGAATGAAATTAAACAGTAGGACTATCGCTAGCATTCACAGTCGTCATACAAAGTGTGACTGAACGTGGCGACGTGGACAATAATTATATATATTAAGGCTCTCAAAACGCTTTAAAATAACGTATTCAGCCTCAGGTAAATATGTAGACTTAAATAAAAGATTTAGTTAGATGACACAACCACTGCAATTGGTCGTCATATAGTGCTAATACACCAACGGAGAGGCTAATGCTAAAAGAAACTCCCTCAAAATAACGTTCACATGATAGTACTGTCTATTAAAGATAATGAATACTTTTTGACTGTATGTTATATATCTGATTTTAAATAAAATAAATATGGTAGCATTATGACTTATTTATTTTTGTCTTTTGGAATTGTAGTCGGATAGTGCGAGTTTGATATTTTTTGTTGTGTTCTTGAGCACGATAATTTATTTAAATTATTTGATTCATTCATTTGGTTGATGGGTACAAATTTAACTTATTACCTTGTGCTCAAACAAACCAGAGTTTACTTAAAAACTGGGGATTTAACCTTGATCATAGGACTTTTGTAACACACGTACTTGTTTCGAATTACACGACATTAATTACTTGTATAGGAAGAACCATAATTATTTAAATATCTGTTTTATGTATTTGTATTTCAAGTAAAAATGTGCCGAATGTATGTGTTTGTTAGAAATCTCTTTGCATCGTTCAGTGAATGTTTTTAACAGTTGGAAACAAACTCTTTCTTAAACGATATATTTTATACAGACATAACGAACAGCAGAAGTTCACTTTCTAATTTTAATCAACGAAAACTGGTAATATTAAGTTTATCCTCAACAGCCTTTGAACAAAGCTTTAGTCCTAACCTTCCCTGCGGGTATTAAATTGGCAAAATATCTCATTGTATAAATTTATGTTGCAGAATAATAATAAAAAGTCGTTGTTAAAATATATTTCTCTACATTATGTTCAAAATAAATATAATCACAAGAGTCAATATCTCGAGAGACAATAATAACTGTCGTATTATGTAAATATTAAAATCGTGTGAAGTGAAGGTTTGTTTGTTTTTGTTTTTGGAATTTCGCACAAAGGTGCTCGAAAGCTATCTGTACTAGCCGTTCCTAATTTAGCAGTATAAGACTAGAGGGAAGGCAGCTAGTCATCACTACCCACCGCCAACTCTTGGGCTACTCTTTTACCAACAAATAGTGTGATTGAGCGTACATTATAACACCCTAACGGCTGAAAGGGCGAGCATATTTGGTGCGACCGGGATGCGAATCCGCGATCCTCAGATTACGAGTCGCACGACTTAACGCGCTTGGCCATTCCAGGCCTTTTAGGGACTGATGCATCATGTAAACTCTAGCTATGGAACTCTTAGCCTTACAGTACCGTTTATTCGAAGAAATAACTTAAATATGATAATAATAAATTTAAAATTTCAGTGAAAGAATTAAACCTAATAATGAGTACAATTTATCCCCTTTAATGAAAAAATGATTTTTCATATTTCGTTTAAAATCTTCATACATTTAAATGTTTTGTTTAGCTTACGGAATTATTGGGCTACTTGGTTTTATATTATCCATTTAAACATCGTAAACTTAAAGTATTATTGTTTTTCACAAAGCCTTCTGAATAATAAAAATAAATCTTTGTATGTGTGTGTGTGTGTTTTTCTTATAGCAAAGTCACATCAGGCTATCTGCTGACCCCACCGAGGGGAATCGAACCCTTGATTTCAGCGTTGCTGTCGTTGTAAAATATTTATTATTTCCTTGCAATGATTCTCCTGGTTTCTTTTTTTTTTCGGGATAGGGTGGGGTGGGGTTGAGTGAAGTGTGGTGATGGAAGAAAATCAGTCATTAAATAATCTAAAATAAAGGGTATTTTGGTAATTTTTAGGATTAAGAAAAGGTTACTTCATCGAAATCCGTATTTCATTGTTAAATCTGCATCAAAACAAAATAGCTTTCTCCCGTGGCTTCCAAATGGCTTCAAAGGCGAATATGATTAATATGTGAAGTTTGAAAACATATTTGGTCCATTTATACCTTTTTTTAATACAAAATCAAAACTAACACTTGAAAGAACAACGTTCGTGTATTTTACAGCTATTTCAAACTTTTTATGACAGGAATGTTTTATAAAACTGCCGTACGTTCTCTGTGATCATTTCTAACCAGCAGTAGTGTATATAGTATTGAAATATTTCGTACATTTAACACAAATAATTTTCAAATATTCTGAAATTTAATGTTCATAGTGTTCCTTACCCAGTGGTAAATTATTAACAACACCAATAAAGGACACAATGCCCAACAGTGGCTCAACGGTATGTCTGAAGTGACTCAGCGGTATGTCTGCGAACTTAAAACGCTAAAAACCGGGTTTCGATACCTGTGGTGGGCAGAGCACAGAATGCTCATTTGTGTAGCTTTGTGTTTAATTCAAAAACAACAAGAACGACACAGCAGTAATTATAATGATCATTACGGCAGACATTGTAATCTACCAAACAGTTATTGTGGATTCATTGTTTTTTAAAAGTCAATGTAACAGGAAAAAACTTGCACCTCAACCTTTTTGAACTAATAAAAAATTACACAATAAGGTAAAGACATTGTTATATATAGAAAGAGGAGATGATAGTAACTCAGAAATGTATTAACATTAATTATTTTTGTAAATTTTAAAATTTAATGTGGAGTTCATTATCTATAGAAAGACATAATGACCGTACACACGACGTTATGTGGCTGAACGTTGTGGTTTCGAAGATTATGGGCTAATTTAGAGTTAACTTCAGGTGCAGTACAACCATGTATCATTAAGTGGTTTATAATTTCTAATAATACACAAGGTCTTGAAGACTTAACCGTCAGTAACATCCAGAACATAACCCAGAAATAACCAACTTAGGACTCTAGGCCATGTGATACACTTAGAAACCTTTTATAATATATAAAATAGATTGATTACGCAATATGGCAGGGAAGCTTTTGAGCGATGAAAATATAGAGGTGTTGTCATGTATTGTTTAGTCTGTAATGATAAATTATTTCCGAAATATAAAGGGTCATATCAAGGGTCATCCTTTTTAACAGGAATGACTATGAAAGGTTGCTCATAGACGTTCGTCATGAAAATGTCTAGAGTGGTCATAAAAAAGGAAAATTTGGTTTGTTTGTTCTTTCTTGATACCTGCAACCCTGTCCGCTGTGGAGAATTTTAGAATTGTGAATCCTTATACGTACCACTGACTTACAAGATGACTAAAAAGGACATATGAATGACTCCAGTAAAAATATGTTTACCTGTGGTTGGACAATGGAAAACTACTAAAGAGATCTCTGCAGTGTATGAGACGTCAACTTAAGTCCAACTTCAGTAAGTCAAATGTTTTAAATAATGAAAACAAAATAGAAGTTGACAACATCAAGGCAGCTCGAAATGCATTTATAGTAGATCCAAATAAGAAAATGTTCGTTAGCATAGTAGAGAGCAACTCAAACTGAGGGCAATGAATAACTTGGTCTGGTTTGATGTATGGTAGTTCACCTTATTATTCGTTGGACAGTAAGTGACTGGAGGTTGTGGTTTGATATACAGCAGTTCATCCTTTTATTTATTGGACAATAAATGATTGGAAGTTGTGGTTGGGTGTTTTAGTGTTATACCATTTTGTTTATTGTACAGTGATAGATTGGAGATTGTAGTTTGATGTATGGGATTTCATCCTTTTATTTATAGGATGTGTTTGTGTGTGTGTTTTTTTCTTATAGCAAAGCTCCATTGGGCTATCTGCTGAGCCCATCGAGGGGTATCGAACCCCTGATTTTAGCTTTGTAAATCCGTAGACTTACCGCTGTACTAGCGGGGGCTTTATTTATTGGACAATAAGTGATTGGATGTTTAGTATTGCACCTTTTCACTATTGGAATGTGAATGATTGGTAGTTGTAGTTTGTATGTTTAGCTTTTTATATTTTTTACACTTGGACAATAAATGATTGGTGGTTGTAGTTTAATGTATAGTGTTACACCATTTTTACTACTGGTAAATAACTGGATGTTGTGGTTTGATGTGTAGTGTTACACCCCTTTCATTATTCTACAATGAATGATTCGAAGTTGCCATTTAGTGGGATGTGTTTTATCATTTTCCTTATTGGCCAGAAAGAACCCCACTCTAAATTATGGTTTGATGAATGGTATTTCACTCTTTTCTCTATTGACAGAAATTCGAATTCAAGTGAGAGTAAAAAATCACTCGAGACGATTGGCCTCTATGTGTTGAGTTACTTTAATGGCGAAAGTTTCTGGAGGTGATATAATAGTGTGGGTGGTGAAAGTAGTTGTGAAAAGAATTAAAGTGTTTTATTCCATAAGAAGAGTGAGACCCATTGAATACACAGAGCAAGTTCACCACAACATTACCACTGTTGATTTGACAGTTAGTTTGTTCGAATTTCGAACAAAACTACACGATGGCTATCTGCAGTAACCATTCCAATTCGCACGCTCAATCCATTTCTAGCCACACCTTTTTTTTCCCACTTAAGGTGTTTTTTTATTAGATTTTAAAGTAAACACGAATTACTTAAAACCTTTCAATAAAGGTGCACTTTGAGAAGATTATTTATTCGTGGACTAATTTATATAAATGTTTTTAAACAACGTTGTAGATAATTTAATCAAAAATATGATAAACTAATAAGTAATAAACTAAATATCAAAAGGACTAACGTACTTTAATATTACATCTTTTATGAAGAGTGTGTTTAATTGAATTCACACATTGCTAGCTTAGAAAAGACACTTACATCCTAACACTTAGATAATAAACAATATCATGTATTATTATTTACGTGGCCCGCCATGGCCGAGCGCGTTGAGGCATGCGCTCGTAATCTGAGGGTCGCGGGTTCGCATCCGAGTCGCGCTAAACATGCTCGCCCTCCCATCCGTGGGAGCGTTATTATGTGACGGTCAATCCCACTTTTCGGTAGTAAAGATTAGCCCAAGAGTTGGCGGTGGTGGTGATGACTAGCTGCCTTCCCTCTAGTCTTACACTGCAAAATTAGGGACGGCTAGCATAGATAGCCCTCGCGTAGCTTTGTGCGAAAATTCAAAACAAACAAAACTATTTAGATTCTGAAAACTTTAACTCTGAGTTTGTGATTTCTGCTTAATTATAAAGATAATTAACCTCAAGGAAGAATAAAAGAAAATCCAAAAGATTACTTTGAATGTATTCAGTAATAAAAAATAAATATTTACTTATCTAACGTCATTTTCTGCAGGATGTGTATTGAAATGTTTCAGAACACATTACTTTTACATGATCGGACTACCGTTTGCTTATGCTCTGCCCATCGAAAACCAGATTCAGAACGGCTGGTATGGTGTTAGCACTTTTACCAAAATAAAGCGGTGAACAACGTTTCGACTTTCTTACATTTTAACTACAAGTGGGTTTCTTGTCATTACGAAAACAGTCTTATTATCGGTTCGAGTCCACAGACATATAGGACTACTGAAGACAGACTAGAAAAAACAAAGAGTGAGACACTAAAGGGAATGGATAAAAGCCTTTTCCCTTTTATACGATAGAGTCACCGAAGGCAGATTACAGGAACAAAATATGAAGGACTAAAAGGGAATGGGTTTCTTATCCTTTCGTTTGTTACTGTTAATAATTAACACTAAAATCGCTCTTTTTCTTACAATAAATGATAAACTAGTTTTTATTTGTTGTTACAAATGCTACATCATTCATAATTACATTAAAAGTTTCCATCCTATCTAGTTTGAAAAAAATTATATTTTTATCGTGTTAGATACAAATTATCATAAAGTAAAAAAAATCTGAATAAATTCATAATACAAAAGTTCAGTTAGATATGTATTTTTATCTAAATATGAAAACCTAAGAATATTAATATTTTAATGCTATCAGTGTTGGAAGGAAAGTAAGCTAATTTTATCAGACATTTAAACAATTACACGTGCTATGCACAAACATACAAAACTTACAGCTTCCATGCTTTTCTGTTTCACAAGTACAAACGTTAGCGACAAAGATTCCCTTTGACTGTACATTTCTCAGAAGCTTAGACACATGCCTGATTGTTTACATGTTATGTTGGTTTTATGAACCTAATGACCGAAGTTACCTTTTGTACCAAAAAAGTACAAAATAACTTTATATTTATTAAAAATATTTACGTTTTAATATGCACCTTTATTTTAGCGAATGACGTCATCGCTTAATTTGCTTTAACCCAATTAAAAACTTATTGTTAAGTGTTGATATTTAAATTACCGCCAAGTGTAATTCCAAAAGCATGAAATAAAAAAATTAATAGTGTTAATAAGCATGTAATTACATAAGATTTAAGTAATTCGTAAAAAGAGTAAAAAAAGTTTACTTACGTGGAACCTGCAGGGTTACCAAGAAGGACAGAAATATCCAGTCATACATACAAGATGTTAAAGTCAGTCACGACATAACAAGATTTGGAATGTGGAAGTTTCACCGTCTGTTTCCTCGTTATTGAAGGTTGTAGAGCAGTTTACGCGTCAGTGACGTCAAGCCATGTGAAACAATAATAGATTCAACACAAGTTTAAACAGTAAAATGTTGTTTTTTCAAAAAAAGTTGATTACTTTTGTAAATGTTGGTTCATTCATCGATCTGTCAGGTGAAGTCTATGTTGTCCAGGTGTGACAGTAAAGAGCTAGCTTTAAGCACTTTCATTTTGTTGTGCGATTCCTATCTATTATTGGTAGACTCAGTCACGCGCTCTAGTTCTTACCTATCATTGGTAGACTCAGTCACGCGCTCTAGTTCCTATCTATTCATTGGGTTTGTGAGTTTAATTATTTACCATCTTCTGTTGAAACCCATCTTTCTCGTTACAATTTAGCCATAGAATCAATTCAAAGTGTAATTAATCAAAACGCCGCTCAAGAAGTGTAAAATAACAACAGATAACCAAAACAACTAGCATCCGAGTTTTATTGTGTACAAAACAAGAGTTAGTAAGCCAGTATCTGGTTAGGACTAGATATATATATATATTAATAAATAATACAAAATAAATGTCACTTAGATGAATATCAACAAATATCAAACAAAAGAATAAAGAACCAGAGAATAACATAATACTTCAAAAATGAACCATTTCTTGTATCAGTAACAATATTTAGCAATAATTCTTTTTAACTAACTCGTTTTGCCATCTTTATCTACTGATCAGACAACGAGATTGCATCTCATGTGATTAGTTATTACCATAAATCTACATAATCTTTCACAACATTAATATCTGTACGTCACCGCTAGGAGAAACTTGTCTCGGTTTCATAATACATGAAAACTCAAAATTAACGTGCTGTATCGAGAAAGTGAGTTAGCACTTTAACATAATTCAAAATTCATAGTTTAACTAAACGATCGAAAATGTACAAACTTAATGGTAACCGAAACGTCACAAAATAAAACTACAATCTGCTATCTCACAGTAATTATACAACATTATCGACTTTTCAAAATGTTATGAGACCAGATTTAATTATAAAGTAAACAATGTTTCAAGTTGTTGTTTGATCAACAGTTTTTCGACTTGCTTTCAAGTTTAATGACTCAGAAGTTACAGAATTCTTCTAAAAACTGGTGAAGGTAATGATAGGTTCAATTGTTTTTTTTTTTTTTTGAATTTTGCACAAAGCTACTCGAGGGCTATCTGCGCTAGCCGTCTCTAATTTAGCAGTGTAAGACGAGAGGGAAGGGAGCTAGTAATCACCACCCACCTCCAACTCTTAGGCTACTCTTTTACCAACGAATAGTGGTATTGACCGTAACATTATAACGACCCCACAGCTGAAAGAGCGAGCACGTTTGGTGCGACCGGGATTCGAGCCCGCGACCCTCGGACTACGAGTCAAACGCTTTAACACGTTTGGCCATGCCGGGCCGTTAGGTTCAATAAATCACCTTGTTTGAAGAAGTTTATTTACGTTAACATAATATCTGATAAAACAGATATTAAAAAAAATATGTTATACTGTGTTACTCACTAAGTTTTTTCTGAAAACTTAAAACAAAGATGTTCCAGAATTGTATGTTTGATGTTGAAAAAAACCCTAATTTTAGGGACAAAGAAAAAAGAACTTTTTTGTTTTATTTTTATATACGTATTACGTATTCTTAGATTTAGTTCGACTGACCTTATGCGTCAGTTAAACTAAGTTCAGCTATTAAAACAACTCAACATTTCCGATAAAAATAGACGTAAAACACTGTAAACATTTTATGTTTTATTTGAGTTTTTACAGTAGAAATACAATGTATACATAGATTTTATCTAAAATTGTAAACTAACATAGAATGACTAGAGCTGACAGGAACATTTCATATGTTACGTTGTTTAATTACACATTTTGTTTTATCTAAAATTGTAAACTAAAATAGAATGACCAGAGCTGACAGGAACATTTCATATGTTACGTTGTTTAATTACACATTTTGTTCGACTTGCAAAGCAAAAATTCGCCGAGTTATTTTATCACTAACTGAACAATATAAACAAGAATTATTTAAACACACACAACAGAGAAATATTATGACACGGATTCATGGTTTCATAGTAAGGTGAATTCGGTTTGTCGGTTGATGGTATTAGCTTCTGCTGGTACATTTGGATTGTGAGTAGCTTCAGTTCGTGTTTCGAGCCAACTAGCTGCTTTCCGGGTTTGTGATCAAGGCTCGCCAGACGATAAAATCGCAGGCTATTGCATATAGAACTCGTTTTTGATGTCCATTTTGGTCATTTTCCAGAGGGATGAAACACGAAAGAACGACAACATAAAAGGGAAGTCCGGCCTCATTTGTGACAATAATAGTTTTTGTGCTTTTGACACCCTAACAGTGTCTGCCACTTATACTATCGTAAGCTGGTGTTTTCCGTATCCAGAATTGTGCAAGTTCACACATATCTTCTCCAATAACACGGACCGATAAAAGCTAGAATTTTTAAGTTACGATAGCATGAATTCAGTAAATTAATTTAGAGTATTTGTCTTTCCCCGGCCTGGCATGGCCAAGCGCGTAAGGCGTGCGACTCGTAATCCGAGGGTCGCGGGTTCGCGCCCGCGTTGCGCTAAACATGCTCGCCCTCCCAACCGTGGGGGTGTATAATGTGACGGTCAATCCCACAATTCGTTGGTAAAAGAGTAGCCCAAGAGTTGGCGGTGGGTGGTGATGACTAGCTGCCTTCCCTCTAGTCTTACACTGCTAAATTAGGGACGGCTAGCACAAATAGCCCTCGAGTAGCTTTGTGCGAAATTCCAAAACAAACAAACAATTTGTCTTTCCGTTATGTCACCAAATATTAACACAGTTAACAGACCTTCACACCGTACATGTTGTGATCGTCCGTAAGTTAAAAAGTATCTCAACCATTTTACTCAAACTCTATTATACTGATATATGATGGATTAACTAACATTGATGGTTAAATGTGGTAAGTACATGTGTCTATACAAAATATGTGTTATTTTTAGAATAATTCATTCATAATAACTTGAGGAAGTACATCAAGAAACAATACAAAACATGAACAATACGTGAAGTAAACAAGTGTAATAACATAACAACTAAGGCTGACGGTGGGAAACATATCAGAATCTATTAAATGTTTTACATACATATATACTATTGATAAATTATAAATAAAGTTGAACCTCAATGAAAACAAATTCATTGTTTATTACAACCCTTGTCTTTTCAGAAAGTTCATTTCGCTCAGAACATTAAAGAAGATTGAAAAGGCAGTAAGCTAACAGAACTCGTCGTCAACTCTTTAGCTACTCTTGAGTGATCTGTTGATGTATATGACTGTCACACTTGGTGTAGCCACGGCTATAAGAAGAGGTCATAAACATATTTTTTTAAAAGTAACGTATGAAAATAATTAGTTTTTGAAACTGATAAAATGGAGGCAGAATACAAAAAGAACAAATTACAATAAAGTCAAGACTAAGTAATAATGTGAAGTTAAGGTGTGTGTGTTTTGTTTTAACAAAGCCACATCGGGATATCTGTTTTCTTTTAACAAAGCCACATCGGGATATCTGTTTTCTTTAACAAAACCACATCAGGATATCTGTTTTGTTTTAACAGAGTCACATCAGATATCTGCTTTGTTTTAACAAAGCTACATTGGGATATCTGTTTTGTTTTAACAAAGTCACATCGGGATATCTGTTTTCTTTTAACAAAGCCATATCTGGATATCTGTTTTGTTTTAACAAAGTCACATCAGGATATCTGTTTTGTTTTAACAAAGCCACATCGGGATACCTGTTTTGTTTTAACAAAGTCACATCAGGATATCTGTTTTGTTTTGACAAAGTCACATCGGGATATCTGTTTTGTTTTAACAAAGTCACATCGGGATATCTGTTTTGTTTTAACAAAGCCACATCGGGATATCTGTTTTCTTTTAACAAAGCCACATCGGGATATCTGTTTTCTTTTAACAGAGTCACATCAGGATACCTGTTTTGTTTTAACAAAGCCACATCGGGATATCTGTTTTCTTTTAACAAAGTCACATCGGGATATCTGTTTTCTTTAACAAAGTCACATCGAGATATCTATTAAGCCATCTGAGAGGACTTGAACTCCTGATTTAAGCGTTGTAAATCCGTAGACTTACCGCTGTACCAGCGAGTGAGGGGCTGAAGTTAAAGTCTCTACTATGTAACTAGATGTTTATGTGAAATAAGTTTGGACACGTTCATGTATTTTATTCAACTGGAATTCAGAAATGATTTTTATGTCTTTTCAAAAGATTAGTAAAGCATAGTATTATATTAACTTTAAAAGTGAACCAGTATCTTGTCGCTATATTTAGACATGTTTACAGCTAAAGCAAAACAAGAACTGTTATTTCTATCTATAGAAAACCAACAAGAATTTTAAGCAATGTTCACCTCTTGTTATACTACTACGAAAGGAAACAAAGTTTAATGTATTTAAGAGAAAATGTCCTACATGGTCGCTAATGAAAAGCAGAATTTTGTTTTGAAATGTTACGATATGTTATAACATTTATCAAAAAATGGCCATCTGAGAATTTTGGTTTGTTTGGAATTTCGCGCAATGCTACACGATGCTGGTATGGATGTAAGTCTATAATAATATAAATAAATAGCCCTAGTGAACATATTGGATATTAGTGTAAAATATTATATATAAATAGCCTTAGTGAACTCGTTGGATGTAAGTCCAAAATATTATACATAAATAACGTAGTGAATACATTGGATGTAAGTTTAAAATAACATAAATAAATAGCCTTAGTGAACACATTGGATGTAAGTCTAAAATAATATAAATAAATAGCCTTAGTGAACACATTGGATGTAAGTCTAAAATAATATAAATAAATAGCCTTAGTGAACACATTGATGTAAGTCTAAAATAATATAAATAAATAGCCTTAGTGAACACATTGGATGTAAGTCTAAAATAATATAAATAAATAGCCTTAGTGAACACATTGGATGTAAGTCTAAAATAATATAAATAAATAGCCCTAGTGAACATATTGGGTATTAGTGTAAAATATTATATATAAATAGCCTCAGTGAACTCGTTGGATGTAAGTCCAAAATATTATATATAAATAACGTAGTGAATACATTGGATGTAAATTTAAAATATTGTATATAAATAACGTAGTGAATACATTGATGTTAGTTTAAAATATTATAAATAAATAACGTAGTGAATACATTGAATGTATGTTTAAAATATTATAAATAAATAACGTAGTGAATACATTGATGTAAATTTAAAATCACATATATCAATAATGTAGTGAGCATATTGGATGGAAGTGAAAGACGTATAATGGGTGAAAAATTAAGCTTTCTTTCTTTCTTTGTTTGAGATAAAGCTTTCTGCAACCTGTTCACTACGGGTATCGAAATTGGTTTCTAGCGCTATAAGTTCGTAGACATTCTGCAGTTTTACTGAGGGGTGAAATTATACGAATATAGCTTTAAAAATAAGAGAACATTACAAACAATCATATAGCATTACAAACCATCATATAAAATTACAAACAATTATATAACATTACAAACAATCATATAACATTAGACAATCATATAACATTACAGACAATCATATAACATTACAAACAATTATATAACATTACAGACAATTATATAACATTACAAACAATCATATAACATTACAGACAATCATGTAGATTATATATGAAACAAGGAATAATATGTTTGTTTCTCATGCCTAGAAAAACAAGTTGTTACTGCAAGCCACCATTTGATATTACCGGCAGAAAAACAAACAAACTGTTTTTCAAAATACAGAACATGGAAATTAACGGAAAAATATTGAAGACGATACACAGAGAAAGAGTAGATACACTAAACCTTGACAGATATAAGATGTTTGGATGTAAAGATAATCATTAAGATATAGTGACACATGATGAAGAAATGAAATACGTGATGATAAAACTGGTATAAAATATACTGTTTAAAGTTTGAGACAGATATAGTGACACACGATGAAGAAATGAAATACATGATGGTAAAACTGGTATAAAATATACTGTTTAAAGTTTGAGACAGGTATAGTGGCACATGATGAAGAAATGAAATACATAATGATAAAGCTGGTATAAAATATTTTGTTTAAGTTTGAGACAGGTATAGTGGCACATGATGAAGAAATGAAATACATAATGATAAAACTGGTATAAAATATATTGTTTTTAAGTTTGAGACAGGTATAGTGACACATGATGAAGAAATGAAATACATGATGATAAAACTGGTATAAAAGTCAGTAGTACATTAAATCATCAAATTATTTACGGTATTCTGACAGAAATAACCTTTTACCTTTGTGTGGAAGTTTTGTTTGCTTGGTAATGTTTAGAGCAAAGCCAATTTAGGCTATCTGTTGTATCTATCACCGGGAATCGAACCCTGGATTTTAGCGTTGAAAGTCAGTAAGATTGAAGCCGCCCCACCAGAGGGACAAAATAATAAAAAAAAATATAGCAAAGAATTATGGACAGTTTTATTACCTCGAAAAACCAAAAAAAGGCAATACATATATGAGTTAAAACACTTTAATTTATTAATATATGTTTATATTTGTGAAGTTAACTATATTTTATCCTAATTATGTGAACATTTTTAGTAGTCATATCTTCTTCATGAAAAGCATTGTGAATGCCTAACAATTTATTTTGCATGATTCCCATCATTTGCTAGTAACCCTAGTTTGGTGCAATGTAGAGAAAATTAATATTGATAAAGTTAAGTAAACAAAATTACAAGGAATGATTGCGTTGAAAACAGCAAATCCAAATCTTTGTCTAATTATATTAGTCAAATAAAAAACGCTGAACTAAATGAAAAGATCCCTGGATACAAGCTATGATGTGGGATATAAAATGTACCCTAGGTTTTGGAGGTGACTGAAGAGGTAGGGCCCACACTATGGTGGGGATACACCGTCTTAACCTCCATTAGCCAGTCTCACATAAAGAAAGAAAATAAAGGAATAGCAATAGATATAGAAATAGAAAATAGAAATTGGGAGAGCAAGATGTGGGTGCTGAAGCCCACAACGTCCCACATCCATATCACCCTTCACTGCCTGCAGAGAGTTATGGGAAGGTGACTGATTTCCAAAGTAAAGAAGAAAATAATGAATTGAAAAATAAATATAAGGTAAGAATAAGAAAAAGAAACAAACAATCTGTAACAGTTTCATCAACTGACATTCACACCTCAACTCAGTCAACAATAACTTCATCTCTGAAAAGTACATTGCTGGTATTTACACTTCATAATGATCCACAATGACTCTACCATTGCACTTTACAGCTCACAATGGTTAACACTAACTTCTAAACATTTATCGTTGTTATCCGCTAGAAATGTTCAGTATATACTTTTTATCTAAGTGAAACATTAGCTAAATAGGCGACTAATTCATTTTCTCAGGTAGTTATTATTGATCACGCATGCGTTGTTCATAATCGATCAAGTCTACTAAACAGGAGCCATTTTGAATAAATCAGTGCCATCTTCAGGCAGACTGTGAGCGTCATATTTCTTATTATCATTAACCAATAAACTCCATAATTCCTCCATAGCCTATTTGTATTGATTCAGGAAAGTTACGGTTTGATGAGACAACAGAAAGTCTCATTCATTTATTACCCTGTTTTTTTTGACGATTTCCAAATCCCATGTGCGCAGCTGACACTTTATGCACCTGGCAGTTTTCTAGCAGAATTAAAACAGCTTTTAGTGTCTTCATCATATCCTACTGTTGGTGGTAAGGGCTTATTTTAGAACACCCTGTTATGGTATTGTTTCTCAGAAGCCAACATGCAACAATAAATAAGAGATTCATCAGTTCACATCCATGTAATATATCTTAACCTGCAACCATTATATGACTTTCACCATGGAATTCAACCTTGCGAAATCATCTAAACTTATATTCATAGTTAATGGGAAGTTTTAGTTCGCGATACAAATGAACTTAGATTAGCCAGAACGAGTCTTGTGTTGTCTTGGAATTTCGCACAAAGCTACTCGAGGACTATCTGTGCTAGCCGTCCCGAATTTAGCTGTGTCAGACGAGAGGGAAGGCAGCTAGTCATCACCACCCACCGCCAACTCGGGCTACTCTTTTACTAACGAAAAGTTGGATTGACGGTCACCTTATAACGCCCCCACGGCTGGTAGGGAGAGCATGTTGTGGCGCGACTCGGGCGCGAACCGGCGACCCTTAGATTACGAAGTGCACGCCTTAACGCGCTAGGCCATGCCAGGCCCGAGTGCATTGTCACCAAAATGTGTTATAGTTGTTGCAATGTAGACATATTGTCATCATTTATTAGATCAAAACCTATTCATAAAATACTCATTCTAAGAAGAACATACATTGACATTCGCAGGCAGTAAGAGTGTGGAACATGCCACAACTGTAACCACGTCTCACCAATAACAAAACCTTAATTAATAAACACTGCAATATCTCCGTAATGAGCCATATCTGTCCGTTGATATTGTTTTGTGTTGACAGGACTGGACAGCATAGCTGGCATATCTGCAGATGAAGAAACAAGACAATCGGTTTTACCAGTTAATGATTTTTTGCACATGCGCATTAGAATAAGGTGATTTTCTTAGCAATCACGTAAGGTGTTACATTGTCATTGACTGTCCAATATTTTTCGTCACTATATCGCAGGTAGATGATGAAAAATATTAACATACCATTGCCAGTATAACTTACCAATTGTGCTTATGGTGTTAAGTTTCTGTGGCGACGGTGAAACTATGCCAGTAGATGTATTTGTTTGGTGTTTTTTTTAAGGGCTAACAATGTAATAAAAAAACTACTTATTTGTTTCTCTGGAGCAACTCCCGAATATTTTATTTCTCGTTTATCTCTTGCTAGTGAAGAAACTATGGTTGAGCTATTCAACCATAAGTGAAGCGGCACGTGTACAGATGAATAGGAAAAGATCTTTATTGATGTTTGAAATGTATCGCCACCTCTGATGAAGAAAGGCCACACAATGTTCAGGTTATCTTTAAGCTTTTCTAAATGATTTTAGATTAACGTTCTCTTTATCTCAGAGACTTTCATGATACTTGAATTGAACTTGTTGACTTACGGTCTAACGCATCAATTGTAACAAACTGAATGTTGCCACACGTTTCTTTTTTTCAATACTTCCAAGTATTCCACTATCTGATCATTCTTTGTAGAACGATATAAACTATATCACAACCTTTTGTAACACAATTTCAAACTTTCA
This sequence comes from Tachypleus tridentatus, assembly GCF_004210375.1. NCBI lineage: Eukaryota > Metazoa > Arthropoda > Merostomata > Xiphosura > Limulidae > Tachypleus > Tachypleus tridentatus. The sequence continues at coordinate 59,782,072 of NC_134827.1, forward strand.
TTCTTAAAAGACTTATGTTTCTTTATGAGGTGTTTCTCCAATAATGCATTTGTCGTTTTAGTTCTGTTTTACGTCAAAGTTGTATGTCAGTAAAACAAACTCGAACCGTAATAACTTTATTATTTACATTTTGATATTTATTTCTTATCACTGTTACGTCTTGTACGTCTATTACTTAATTTGCTATTATCATCTTCACTTTGACCTCGATCTGGCAGAGCGTGTACTTCAAATTATCATTGTTTAAGTATTGGCTTACCAACTATAGCCAGGTGGCAACTAGCACTACTAATAATACACAAACATACATTTTATTTGTCTCTTTTGGATATATGTGAAAACTACACGAGAGATATCTGTGCTTACAATTTTGAGTTGTTAGATTCAAAAACACAACAACAACAAAAACCAGCAACCGCTGGAAACTCTTGAATTTATCTAATCGAATAATGAAATTCAATTGTTACTTCTATAACACATCCATAGCTTCAAAATACGATGCTTCGATAACGGGACACGAACCAATAACTCTTGCTCGATAGCCCCTTATATATATGTAATGTGGAAACGTAGCTACAGTCATTATAATATTACCGTACCTGTGAAACTAAACAATAGATAATAATGGTGCTAATCAAATGTGTTTGTAACTACAATGTGTATTTATGGAAAAAGAAATTGTGAATATACCATTATAAAATTCAGTGATCTGTTGTCTAAGTCTGATGTGTATATCGGGTCACATTTACTACTATGGAATCAATATTAATTTCTGAAGAAATTATGGTTAAGTAGCTTGTTGTAATGGTTTCACATCTAATAAACTTTCATACAATTTAATCGATAGTTTCAGTAGATATAATTTTCATCACTTACTCACCACTTTGTGCTCCCTAGTGGGGCTACGGTAAGTTTACGTATTTAAAATAACCTGCAGATTGTTAACTCATTCTACAACAAGATCGTATTGTGTGTCGTATAGCTTTAGTTACCATGAAAATTTATGGTTGAGTTAAATTTCTGAAGTTCAGGATTAAAGTTGTCTATTTTATGCTCTTGCTAAAGATAATTTTACACTACATAGAATGTATAGAAAATTATATAAATATCAAGACATTTCTTTAACACTATTTGAATGGTGACTGCTTTACTCGGGTTATAGAAATATTCGCCTAATAATTAACATTTTTATTATTTTATTCTTTTATCTATTATTTTCTTGAGTGGTAACCGATTTTTCTCTCTTCTGTATCTTTTTCTAAACGATTTTATAGTTTTAAATGTTTACAAAATTCTTTCATAATAACGATATTTTAAAGTAGTTAATGTGTGTGGTTTAAACTGGTAATTGTAACTATAAATTTATCCACATAGCAGTATCCAAATGTACTAGGGTTCTGTGCACTGTAAACGTGCCTGAGACTTGTGGCTCCAAAATCTCCAAAGAAAGAAAAAATAGCTTCAAGAGCTGGCGGTAGGTGGTGTTGACTAGCTGTCTTCCTTTTGAGCTGCCACCTGCAGATTCACACCTCTAAAACCGGGTTTCGATATCTGTGGTGGGCATAGCTTTGTGCTGAATTCTAAAACACGACCTTCTGAGTTCTAATTTACCGGACAAAATTATAGATGGCTGATTTACGATGAAAACGTAAAGTAGAGAAATCACATTTATTGTATAGAGCTTGTTATAGAAACAAGTGTTCGCGATTTTGCTCAAATTTCTTACCAGTTTCTATGCAGCTTTGGGAAGTATACAAGTAACAAATATAAAATTAAAAATGTAATCGCTACTAGTAAATATTTCACAAGTGTGTTAAGGCGTTCGACTCGTCATTCTCGGGTCGCAGGTTCGAACCCGGTCACATTAAACATGCTCGTCCTTTCAACCGTGGGAGCGTTATAATGTTACGGTCAATCCCACTATTCGTTGGTAAAAGAGTAGCCCAAGAGTTGGCGGTGGGTGGCGATGACTAGCTGCCTTCCCTCTAGTCTTACACTGCTAAATTAGGGACGGCTAGCGCAGATAGTCCTCTAGTAGCTTTGCGCGAAATAAAAAAAAACACAACAAAATAATAGTTCACAATCGGTATTAGAAGATTTCAAGCAACAAAACAGTGAATATTGTACGAATGAAATACATTTGTTATAATAAACGAGTTATTTAGTGTTACATTATCGGTAAGTGTCTGTAACATTGTTGGTCCATATCCAGCTGAAAAGATATAAGATTATATCTAAACGGTAAGGAAAACTTATGGTTATGACTTCGAAATATACTTATCACTATATCCCAACTCATAACCGATAAGATAAAGAATAGCTAATCTTGTATTCCAGGATTTGTTTATAACGATAGTATCAAGTTGTGCTTTTGTTTATTCTGTTAATTAATTAAACAAGTGAATTTTATTAAGCAGCAGTAAATATCTAAGATATATATATATATATATACTGCAGCGAAGTTTATGTTTGAAAATATATACGAAACATTGAATGTTAATAAGAAAGCATTATGAAAACTACATATAACGTTACAGTGTATGGAATCAACACTTAAATAGCCTAACTTAGGCTTAATATGTTATTGATTACCATAGATATTTTAAACTAATAATGAGGCAAGTTTTAATGGAATATCCTCATTTATAATCCAATTAGGTTTAACTGTATTAAATAGAGAGTACATAATATATAAACCTCTGCATATAATAAAATAAACACCTGCCTCAGGTCAGTAGGACAGTTTACATAAAATTAAAATAAAACTTCTATATATAGAAATTCTGCTTAGCTTTATTCGTATTACACTATCCTACAGGTCAAAATATAGCAGACAGTATTCAAACATTGACGCCTTCAAGTGACTGTCGACCCTCTCGGCTGAATCGAAGCGGAAGAATCACTGTTAGGCCCGGGTTACAAACTAAGGCTCATTCTGAAACACTAATAGAACCTTTAAGATGGTTCTTGAATCTTGTCCAGCAACTCCAATATATTACACTTTTCTCTTATTATCCTGAAAGTACACTTTCTAGCACAAAGTTCCACTCAGTTCAGCTTTCCACAAGAAATAGCTTCCATAAAACCGAATCCATAATAAATTTTACTCAAACATAAGCCATTGTTTAAAGTTCAGACTAATACATTATTGATCCTAATGATTCACATTGGGAACCGTAATGTATTATTAGAGCTTTCATCCTCTCAAATTATCCATTTTATTTGAAACCTATCATTATGGGCGGCGGTTCACGAACTGAGTAAGGAGTTGAGTCATTATTGTTCTAGGTGAACCAGGGATATCAGTGACATAAACTGACAATTTGATGTTTATTTTCTTGTGTGTGTTATCCAGATGCTATTGTGGACCCGTAAACAACAAGGACATGGACATATAAAGAACTTTAAGTGAAATTTAATATACCTAGACAATTAAAATATGATGTCTTACTGCTATTGTTACAAACATTTAGAAGCAGACGTGTCTTTTGTGATATCATAATTCAAACAAGCGAAATAACCTTAACTCAGTTTAGTATTCCTCACCCATTGCACGTGTTTTCAAAGCTCAATAAAATGGAAACAAGTGTCGAAAACTTGAGTAACAAAACCCTGACAAAATAACGGGTTACAAAATCACACACGTAGAGAAAACAAGACATTATTTAGAGTGATGTAACATTTCTTAAAATTACAGCGATACTTACAGAAAGTAAAAAGGGGGCATAATTTACCTATTCAAGCAGAATACGTAGGGTTTAGGCGTGAGTATCCAGGAGTATCCATAGACTTTTACTTAACGTGTTCTAAAAAACAAATGATCTCAGAAAAGTAACTGTCATAAGGACACCCGTAGCGTACTATTCATCAACCTAATCTGTACACTCGTACACTTCTGTTTCAACTTCGTAAAGCGGAAATTTTGAAAATTCTCTACGTAAAGTTATGTGCTTTAATTCTGGTCGATCATTTCAAAATTAGGAAACATACAATGAGCAGAACTCACCGCCAACGCTTGGGTTACTCTCATGAAATAATGGACAAAATGCTTGTAGTGTAATACGCTAACCGTTAGGTCATTTTTAAAGCAGTCAATGCCTGCTTAAAGTTCTACTAAATTCTACTGTCGTTCATTTGACTGTTGACAAATGACTGTTGATAGAAGTCTGCCAGTGCATTTTTACTACCAACAAAGACATACCATAACAATCATTCCATTTTAAGGGTTGTGATGAATAAAGGTATGATATTATTGGAATATTATGAAAGCAACTAATATCTTGTCAAAAACCTTGAACAAGAAAATTACATCATGAAATTGATACCCTTACAAACGTATATAATAATAGTGTACGTAAAGAATAATAGTGTACGTAAATAACAATAACTTACGTCAATAATAATAGTGTACATAAATAACAATAGTGTACGTAAAGAATAATGGTGTACGTGAATAATAATAGTGTACGTAAGTAATAATAGTGTACGTAAATAATAATAGTGTACGTAAATAATAATGGTGTACGTAAATAATAAGTGTACGTAAATAATAATGGTGTACGTAAATAATAACGGTGTACGTAAATAATAACGGTGTACGTAAATAATAATAGTGTACTTAAATAATAAGTGTACGTAAATAATAATAAGTGTATGTAAATGATAATAGTGTACGTAAATAATAATAGGGTAGTAAATAACAATGGTGTACGTAAATAATAATAAGTGTATGTAAATAATAATAGTGTACGTAAATAATAAGTGTATGTAAATAATAATAGTGTACTTACTTGTAATAGGTCGATACACTTGTTTTACCAACAGTATTACTCAGTTACTTTATTTGTTCAATTATATAAACTTGTTCGTTGTACAAGAAAGTGTTTTGTTTTCAGAACATAATTATTTGCACCGGCAGTCATTTATTATGATATAGAAATATCGCGACACCTTTCTTTGACACCTGTTACACAAGTTGGTCCAGGTAGAGGTTGTAGTGTTAGTTTATCTTGCAATGTTGGAAGGTGAACGTGAAAGAAGAAAACACAGCAGTAAGTCTATGGGCCTATAACATTAAAATCGGGTTTCGATACCCGTGCTGAGAATAACATTGTGAAGCTTTGTGCTCAGCTTTAAACAAACAAAGTGAAGAAAAATAGATAATTGTGACTTGTAACTTTTTAAAGGTTCCGGAGATGAAACCGATTGCATAAACTTGAGAAATTAGATAATTTTGGTGGCTTGTTTTTTAGGTAAGCACAGAGCTATAAAAGCGGATATTTGTACTTTATCCATAGTTTGATCAAACTATGTGATCAAATTGATGGAATGAGTGTCTGATCAAATTGATGGAATGAGTGTCTGGTCAAATTGATGGAATGCGTGTGTGATCAAACTGTGTGATCAAATTGATGGAATGAGTGTCTGATCAAACTATTTGATCAAATTGATGGAATGATTGTCTGATCAAACTATGTGATCAAATTGATGGAATGAGTGTCTGATCAAATTGATGAATTGAATGTCTGATCAAATTGATGGAATGCGTGTCTGATCAAACTATGTGATCAAATTGATAGAATGTGTGTTTGATCAAACTATGTGATCAAATTGATGGAATGAGTGTCTGATCAAATTGATGGAATGCGTGTCTGATCAAACTTTGTGATCAAATTGATGGAATGAGTGTCTGATCAAACTATATGTGACCAAATTGATAGAATGTGTGTTTGATCAAACTATGTGATCAAATTGATGGAATGAGTGTCTGATCAAACTACGTGATCAAATTGATAGAATGTGTGTCTGATCAAACTATGTGATCAAATTGATGGAATGAATGTTGATCAAACTATGTGATCAAATTGATGGAATGAGTGTCTGATCAAACTATGTGATGAAATTGATAGAACGTGTGTTTGATCAAACTACGTGATCAAATTGATAGAATGTGTGTTTGATCAAACTATGTGATTAAATTGATGGAATGAGTGTCTGATCAAATTATGTGATCAAATTGATGGAATGCGTGTCTGATCAAACTATGTGATCAAATTGATGAAATGAGTGTCTGATCAAACTATTTGATCAAATTGATGGAATGATTGTCTGATCAAACTATGTGATCAAATTGATGGAATGAGTGTCTGATCAAATTATGTGATCAAATTGATGGAATGCGTGTCTGATCAAACTATGTGATCAAATTGATGAAATGAGTGTCTGATCAAACTATTTGATCAAATTGATGGAATGATTGTCTGATCAAACTATGTGATCAAATTGATGGAATGAGTGTCTGATCAAATTGATGAATTGAGTGTCTGATCAAATTGATGGAATGCGTGTCTGATCAAACTGTGTGATCAAATTGATGGAATGAGTGTCTGATCAAACTATGTGATCAAATTGATGGAATGAGTGTCTGATCAAACTATGTGATCAAATTGATGGAATGAGTGTTTGATCAAACTATGTGATCAAATTGATGGAATGTGTGTCTGATCAAACTATGTGATCAAATTGATGGAATGTGTGTCTGATCAAACTATGTGATCAAATTGATGGAATGAGTGTCTGATCAAACTATGTGATCAAATTGATGGAATGAGTGTCTGATCAAACTATGTGATCAAATTGATGGAATGAGTGTTTGATCAAACTATGTGATCAAATTGATGGAATGTGTGTCTGATCAAACTATGTGATCAAATTGATGGAATGTGTGTTTGATCAAACTATGTGATCAAATTGATGGAATGTGTGTCTGATCAAACTATGTGATCAAATTGATGGAATGTGTGTCTGATCAAACTATGTGATCAAATTGATGGAATGAGTGTCTGATCAAACTATGTGATCAAATTGATGGAATGTGTGTCTGATCAAACTATGTGATCAAATTGATGGAATGTGTGTTTCATCAAACTATGTGATGAAATTCACCTTCTTGTTACCAAAAAAAACAGTAGTTGGAAATTGTCAAATTCATTTTATGCCATAGGTTAAACATGTATATAGATGTCAATTTTACAACTTTTAAGTATTTTTTAAACAAATTTAGAATCCAGAGGAGTTTTTCTTTAAATTTTAAAACTTCGATCAGTTCTAACTCATCGAAACACACTTGTCACTGAACATTAACTTAGTACTAGTCTGATCCGCTGATTGTTATTAAGGCTTTGCTTGTATTTCAAGTAGCATCCTGCCCTTTTAAAACACATAATTTGTTTGTTTGATGTTAACTGCAAATCTACACAGTAAACCGTCTTTACTCTGTCTATCGAGGGCATCGAAACCCGAATATAGAATTATAAGCGTTTAGACTTATCACTAAACCATTGGAGGAGAGAAAACAGCTTAACTTGAAACTCTATTTATCTGATTTCATGACTGAAACGTTTAAAAACCTAACGAGGAAAACGTCTGAAAAATGATCAAAATGTGTTTATCTTTGCCTCTTTTTCTTCACATGTCGGTGTTCGACTTGTTAACTTATCCAGTTAAACAATACAGATAGTTAAAGTGGAAAAGTGGACACAAACATGTGAAGGAGTATATTACTGAAGTTGATTATTGTTATAATACAAATTGTAAGTTGTTATAAAGTGTTTTTTCTTAATTAAAGGAGAAAATGTTACCTTGATTATCTTTTAAACGAGTGTAACGTCTCTCTTAAACATGTTTACACGTGCTAACTGATGCTTTTACACATGTTTACATATTATGGATGGCTCTCTTATATATGTTTACATGTGGTAAATGATTCACTCACACTTGTTTACATGTTGTAAATAATCCTCTAATGTGTGTTGGTATATGGTAAATGATCATGCTACACATGTTTATATGTGGTAAATAATCCTTGTACAAAATGTTTATCTAGTTTATATGAAGTTATGCATATCTATAAATATTAATGAACGTCAAACAAATTTTAAAATAAACCTCGTTTTCGACTCAAGAAATAAGGATAATTCTTTATAAACTATGATATAACACGACTACTAATAACACTTCGGGCTAATACATTTTGGGTTCAAAATATCTAGACATTCATTATGCTTCTACTGAATTAGTTGTTTTCAGGGAAGAGATATTTATAGAAATAACATGAAATATTCCAGGAATTTCAAATTTGACTAATTTGCTACAAATGTTTTTACTTTGCATTTTAGTTTTGGAAACGAAAAAAACAGCAACAAAAGTCTTTCAGCCGTGAAGGCGTTATAATGTGACGGTCAATCCCACTATTCGTTGGTAAAAGAATAGCCCAAGAGTTGGCGGTGGGTGGTGATGACTAGCTGCTTTCCCTCGAGTAGCTCTGCACGAAATTCAAAAACAAACGTCGTTATAGTTGAAGGACTTAACGATGTTTCATTTGATTATAATTAGAAAAGTGTGATTTACATTATTAGAACAACTGTCTTGAAGGATAGGAAAATGATAAAGAAACAAAAATGACAATTGGGAACGATATCTGTTTCTGCTTTGTGTGCCTAAAATTAACATTTTACTTTTTAAACACTAAAATACCAGTTTTCGATTGAAATGATTCATCTTAAAAATTAGATTATCTGACGGAAGTTTCATATTCAATGCAAAATTTCTAAGTTTCTGAGAAAATATACCACAAGAAAATGACACATTTCATAATACTTAGCCCTAGTTTTCTATCACCACTCACAGTTAAATTACTTTATTCAAAGAGCCATCAATAGGAGTTTAAATCCAATAAGATTTTCAGAACACTTACACTGTATATAGACTAATAATGTAAAAATAACATACAACCATAAGTTTTAGTACTTAAAACGCTAAAATCCAGGGGTAGATTCCCTGCAGAGGACGCTGCAAGCGGCCCAATGTGATTTTGATTCAAAACAAACGTATTTATTTCGACTGATATACTATAACATATCTTAACTCACAACCTTTAAAACACGAATTGAATAAGTAAGCAAATAAGTAACTAGGTTGAAGAGCTTTCAAAATTCATGATAAGCACCTTTAAATGATTTTAACAGTTGTTTGTTTGTTTTTTGAATTTCGCGCAAAGCTACACGCTATCCGTCCCTAATTTAGCAGTGTCAGACTAAAGGGAAGGTAGCTAAGTCGTCACTACCACCACCAGCTTTTGTGCTACTCTTTTACCAATGAATAGTGGGATTAACCGTCACATTATAACGCCTATATGTTTGTTGTGACGGTGATTCAAACCCGCGACCCTCAGATTACGAGTCGGGTCTAGAAATTGGGATAAGATTACTGCATTAATTCTAAGAAATCTGGTTAAGGAAAATTGAGAAGTTAAAAAAAATGATAAGACTTCTGGGACAGATAACATTCTCCCAATGGCTTTGAAGGAAGTTAAAAATCGGATATACGAGTTATTTACTATAATTTTCGTCAGTCCTTAAATAGTTGGAATTTAACTAATGTAATTCCTTCTTCTAAGGAAGGTAATAAAACTATTCCAATAATTATGTTAAAACAAGCTTTGCTAGGTCATTTAACTAAATTTAAAATTTTTTTGGATGCTCAACATGGTTTCGCTGAGAGAAAATATTTTCTTAGAATTCTTTTGACTATCTTTGCAAAAGTTAATGGTTATGATTTTCAGAAAGCACCTGACAAGGTGCCACATAAAAAAGCTTGTAAAATTATTTATGAACATGTGAAGGATAGGTTAGTTAGTTGGATGGGAGAATAGGCTGGTTGGAAGAGAGCAGAACGTTGTTATAAATGGAGTTCAGTCTAACTGTATTAACATCACAAGTGAGGTACCTCAGGATTCAGTCTTAGGACTTTTGTTCTTTTTGATTTACATCAATGTCAGAGATGAAGAAGTGGTCAATAAGTTATTTAAATGATGTCAAGGTTTTGGGTGTTGCTAACTGAGAAGAGGATACTGCTAATTTGGAAGACGATTTACATCATTTAGTGAGTTGGACAAGTATAATGGCAGATGGGTTTTAATTATGATGAATCTAAGATAATACATGTGGGTTATCATAATTTGAATTGTAGCTATAATTTTGGTGGGGATAACCAGTGTTATGAAAGAAAAGGGATATTGGTGTAACAATTGACCAGACTCTAAAGACATCCAAGCAGTGTGCTGTTGCTAGTGGTAAGGCAAATGAAATTTTAGGTTGTATCTAAAGAAATGTTGAATATAAGTCTAAAGTGGTTATCATTTCATTACATAGTGGCGTACCACATTTTGAATATTGTGTTCAGTCATGGGCTCCTTACCTTAGAAAAAGGTATTGAATTATTGAAAATGGTTCATAGATGGGTTACTGCAACGGTGACTGAGATGGAAGGGTTGTTATGTAATAATAGATTAAAATATTTTAAATCGTTTTCTCTTGGAGAAACGAACAGTTAGAAGAGATATGAGCGAGATGTTTATAAAGATAATATAAAAATAAAAATCAAGTAATGCAAAAAATGGTGGGAAATAGAAAAAGTGATAATGTGAGGTAATATGTAGAAAATAATACCAGTGTAGAGAAATTAAAACACGTGTGATACTAACAATGAAAAGTAAGTTGAATTGTAAATTTAACCTTGGAAATTGTTGTGGGACAGAGATTTGGCATCGAAGTATGTAATAATGCAAGCTTTTTAAGTTCCCTGTTTCAATAGATATATATGGAATTATCTTTGATGTACGTTAACGTCAACTATATTCATAGATGCCGCCACGTCTTATATATAACCCAATAAAAAAAAAAATAATATTACATTTTCTATAACACATCATACATGAAGTGTATAAAAGGCCGTATAAACGTCTTACATGTCTCGGACAGAGCTCTAGTATTACTTGTGGTGAAATTAATTGGAAGAAAATGACCATAATTATTACAATAATACATAAACTGAAGTTTCTGCTTCAACAGCCACAACAATGCTGATAAGAAGAACCTTTGAGGTATATTAACTTCCTTGTTTGATCCGTGACCTTTCACAGTGTTTCATATAATTAATTAGCATAGGTCATTGACTGAAGAAGTGTCTTGAGGACCGAAATTGAAAGGTTGACTGTGCATTGGTCAGTGTATACCTTGTTTAAAGATACAAATATTGAGTTCTCATAGCTTATAGACAGTTTTGGTAAGATTATAAGGGGGAATGTAATAATATCTTATGTTATAAATAAATTGTGTGAAAGTTAGGACTTTTCTGTTGTTTATTATAGCATCAACCCACGCATTTTATTTTTAAGTTCATTATCTGGACAAAGGACCTCAGCTTGTATAAATCACATAAAACTTTTCTTATTTCTCTTTATTTAATAACGTTTTCAGATTAAACACAAAACAACACATTATTTTTCAAAAGTCTTAAAGAACAAAATTTATTCAAAATTAGGCTTAAAAACTATTATAGGGTAAATGATGTACAAATATGATTCACAATTTCTACCTCTAAGCAAACACTTAAAATTATTTCATGGTTTATTTGTTTGCAATTAATCACAAAGCTACACAGTGGGCTATCTGTGCTTTGCCTACCACGGGTATATAAACCTGGATTCTAGAGATGTGAGTCCACAGATATCCATCTGTGCCACTAGGGGGCTTATTTCACGTGTCTTTGAAGGTTAGCGTAAACGAATGAGTTATATTATCATATTAAATTATTATGGTGCTATGATTCATGTCTTAGAAATTTAATTTGGTGATAAAGAATACTTATTTTTAGTAGATTAACAAGTAGTTTTGAAACTTTACTGCTTGGGTTTTGTTTTCCTTCATTTTGAGGTCGTTTTGTTTGACCCCTTTCGAATATTCACACAAAAACTGCATAGCGTACTATTCGACCCTAATTTTGATGGGAAAGACTAGAAAGAAGACAGCTAATAAATGAACTTCAACGTTAGCACTTCTAAACCTTGGTTTACTCTAATCAAATAGGAGAATTTGACTGTCACTCTTTTAATGCATCCATGAATTGAAAGTGAGGAACGCGATTCATTTTAATTTGTTTTTAAACAGGAGACGATTAACTGACCCCTGAGTGGACAATGAGAGACGTTATATTACACTCGATAATAATTTTAACGGGCAGTAATAAATATCAGTTTATATCGAAACTTCACAAACTTGAATAGCGATAGATGCAAAATATTTTTTCATATCGAAACAGCAAACACTATTCAAGACGATTTCATTAACACATGTTACGTTTTTTGCTTATTGTATTTGATAAATAACTGCTACTCATAATACACGACCCGCGTGCTCGACTTCAAACAAACATACTTCAATAAACCACTGCCATCTATTGGTATATTTTTAGATACTACATTTGCAAAGCAAAAATTAGTTTAAGTTAAATAAGCAATTTAATTTGTATAATGACGACTATGAATTAGACGGCTAACCAAAACTGAAAGACACTAGAAACGATCATACCCTATCATAAAAAACAACTGTAAACTATAGTGTGTTTAATATATTATATTCGTAATTTCCAGCAAGTAAACATACATATAATGTTTCCTCTTTCGAAGTGTGAATTTTACCCTTCTGATTTCAATTTCACATGACTTTTTACATTATCACATAATACTACAAAACTCCTTTTATTTTCACATGTGTTAAATTAAATTGCATTTTATCGGTAAATTACGTTGAGAGCTTAATTTTAACAACAGGTAATGAGTAAAACTGAGTTTAATTTTTACTAAACTATGGCATAAAACTACCATAAAACTATCTACTGAAGATTAAGTATTTGTAAGCCAGTTGAGGACTTACAAGACATTGTACATTTTGTAAAGACCAAATGACACTAAAGAACTGGAAACCACAGACAGCCTTTGGATGTGCTCAGAAGGTTTCATCAGGGCTCGGGATGGCCAAGTGTGTTAAGGCGTGCGACTCGTAATCTGAGGGTCGCGGGTTCGCATCCCAATCGCGCCAAACATGCTCGCCCTTTCAGCCGTGAGGGCGTTATAATGTGACGATCAATCCCACTATTCGTTGATAAAAGAGTAGCCCAAGAGTTGGCGGTGGGTGGTGATGACTAGCTGCCTTCCCTCTAGTCTTACACTGCTAAATATACTCAATGTTCAATATTAAGCCCCCACGTGGTTGTCAGAACACAGATAGACCATTGTGTAGCTTTATACTTAATTTCAAACAAACAAACAAACAAACAAACAAACAAACAAACAAATACCTTCGAAGTTCTGTAGGTTCATTCTCTTTGATGCCAGATTATTTGGTAATAAGCCCTATAGGACTGACTTTCTTTGATGCAATATTTGGTATTAAGCCCAATAGGCTTACATTCTTTTTGATGTAAAATTCGGCATTAAACCCTATAGGTTTGATGTAATATTCGGTATGAAGTCCTGTAGTTTTGATTCTTTTTTATGTAATGTTTGGTATTAAACCCAATAAGATTGAATCCTTTTTATGTAATGTTTCGAAATAAATACAATAGATTTGATTCGTTTTGATGTAATATGTCGTATTAAATCTAATATGTTTGATTCTCTTTGGTGCAATTTTTCGTATAAAGTTCTACAGGTTCGATTCTTTTTCATGTAATATTTGGTATTAAACTCAATAAGTTTGATTCTTTGTGATGTAATATTCGGTATTAAGCCCAATAGGTTTGAATATTTTTAGGTAATGTTTGGTATTAAACCAAAAAAGTTTGATTCTTTGTGATGTAATATTCGGTATTAACCCCAATAGGTTTAAGTGTTTTCATGCAATATTCGGTATTAAACCCAAGAGGTTTGAATATTTTTATGTAATGTTTGGTACTAAACCCAATAGGTTTGAATATTTTTATGTAATGTTTGGAATTAAACCCAATAGGTTTGAATATTTTTATGTAATGTTTGGTATTAAACCCAATAGGTTTGAATATTTTTATGTAATGTTTGGTATTAAACCAAATAAGTTTTATTTTTTTTATCTTTACTTTTTCTAATGATCTATTTCAAAGTGCTTTGCGAAGGGAGGGAAATAAGATAAAATTAAAGCTGTCTGTGGCTCAGATCTTGAGTGATTTATCTTTTACCTCCTTTAATAATGATGCCAGGTTTAATACCTTGTCAAATTAAGTGACATCAAAAAAATGGACATGAAAGCTCACCCTGTTTTGGGCTGTCATTGTGTATCTTACGAAAAAGAAACATGAAAAATACAGCATAACAATAATATATTTTTAAAAGAGTTATTGTTGCCTTGAAAGTATTGAAAGTTTACCAGATGTGTTCCAGTTTCTTGGTGTGTTTTAAAATAAAATATATATATATATATGTCTAACGAATCACTTCTTTGTAAATAGCAAAAACGGCCTTGAAGCAGGACATAAAGTTTACACGAGATTCATTTTAATTCTGCAGACTGATAGGGACTTTCTTTTCTATCCAATACTTTAAAACAACATGATGTGTTTGGTAAAGCTTTCCACACGGTTTGATGCAAGGATTCAGACTTATGTATCTTGTTCTGATGTAGCACTTCTGTTGCACCCAAAACAGACAAACGACTGGCCCGTTCTACAAGTTATGAAGTAAGATATGCTACAATAAGTAAAGTATCAATGTTCATTTAAAAAGCGATAAATCATTTGTTGTATTCATGGGAATAATAACTAACCTCAAAGAATCATGCTTGTAATGGTGTCAATGTGGTAATCGTGATACCAGATCGTAATCTTCTCAGATTAAACTGTTCGAAGTAGCAACGTAACATTGAGCATGTAGATGTCGCTCAAATTTTACAATTTGTACTATAGTGCAGAAAAGCCCAATAAAAATCCAACAAATACTTAGCCGAACGTATTTGAAGCCCTTTCACAATGAGGCTAATGTAACAATGACAGGTTCAACACAGGACAAATAATTGGTTTCTTGAATGGTGACAAGATACACCCGGGCCCGGCATGGCCAAGCGTGTTAAGGCGTTCGACTCGTAATCCTAGGGTCGCGGGTTCGAATCCCAGTTGCACCAAACATGCTCGCCCTCCCAGCCGTGGGGGCGTTTTAATGTGACAGTCAATCCTACTATTCGTTGGTAAAAGGGTAGCCCTATGAGAGCGTTAGATGTGAGAATAATGGCGTGAGACTGGCCATTAAGCGAAGTTTAAACATTTCAACATGAAATTAATTCGTTCTTCGTGAACCGTCGATAAGATATCAAAGAAGTTCCAGATCAGACAGAAGGCTCAGTACTGTTTATAAGTTTGTAAAACTTTTGTATATAAATAATGATTTATTACAGTTAATGAGTTGTAATGACACTGTTTATTCTTATGTATTCTATGGTGGATGGTGTTAAAAAGATTGTTTGTTTGTTTCTGAATTTCGCACAAAGCTACTCGAGGCCTATCTGTGCTAGCCGTCCCTAATTTAGCAGTGTAAGACAAGAAGGAAGGCAGCTAGTCATCACCACCAACCGCCAACTCTTGGGCTACTCTTTTACCAACGAATAGTGGGATTGACCGTCACATTATAATGCCCCCACGGCTAAAAGGGCGAGCATGTGAACCCGCGACCCTCGGATTACGAATCGCACGCCTTAACACGCTTGGCCATGCCGAGCCCAAAAACAAAGTGTGAAGGGAGATGCGAACCCGCAACCCTCGGCTTAGGAGTCGAATACCCAAACCATCTGAGTTAAAAAGATGACTTCCCTCTAGTTTATCACTTTACAGTTGGGGATTGTAAGAGCAGATATCCCTGGAGTATCTTTGAAAGAAATGAAATGTAAGAACTAACCACAACAACAAACAACTTAATATCTTATGTTTTATAAAATTGAGAAGCAGTTTAAAAATATCCTTTAATAAACAACTTGTTTTTTAATTTTTGTATTACCCTCGTTGAAACGTTTTGATTTTGGTTTCATCATTGTTCAAAAGTTTTGCAGGGTTTTGTTTAATTTTCGTCAAATAGTTTTTCCCATAATCTTTGTTAATGACTTTTTCTATCTTTTGGGTTTTATTATCTTTGAATTTTTTGGAATTACCGTGTTTTTAATATAATTTGTTTCCGACCCGATGTTGGAAATACATGTTTTAATAAATGTAAATATGTAGATACTATCTCTAGGACTAGCCATTAAAAATGACATAAAATGTAAAGTTCTATTATGCCTTTTTTCTATGATGAATTTTTTTAATGAACACATACATAATCAAATGAAACTTGACTATATTTCCACTTATCCAATCAGTTACTATTTGTGGCTGGCATCTGGAATTATAAGGCGCCTCATCTGACGCTTTATGATAAGGACAAATGCAATCAGTAGACAAATACAGTTAGTTGACGTATAAAGCGGCTGAACCCTGATGTAATTATAAAGAGAGAGTGAGGAGGAAGGAAATAAGCTCGGGGTTTGAAAGAACTATTTTATATCTTTACAAACACTTCTTTAGATAAACGTATCCTTATTCGTCTTGAATCACCAGTTGTTGAGGATCATAATGTAATTGTACAACTTCTCTTTTGAGTGGTCATCCAATAATTGAATATTGATTTTCTAAATGAAATTGCTTTGCTCTGTATACTTTTGTAGATGTTTCGAATGTTACGAAGATCCTAAACTTGATCTCTACTATAACAATATAACTTTAATTCCTAAAACCAGACTGTTTTTGTGTAAAAAAAAAATTAATCAAACTAGACATTAAAGTTTTTACCTGCACAGTAATTTATTTGTAAAATTTAAAAAATATATATAAGTTAAATTTTTGTAATAATTCTACATGGTTCGGTGGAAACAACTCCACAATTTTCCAGATGATAGACCACGAAGTATATATAAAGCTTCTCATCATCATGAGGCCCCACCATGGCCAGGTGGTTAAGGCACTCGAGACGTAATCCGAGGGTCGCGATTTCGAATCCCTATCACACCAAACATGCTCGCCCTTTCAGCCGTGGGAGCATTATCTAGATAAGATATATCTTATTAATTTTTAATAACTTACAAAATGTCTTATGTAAGATAAACCAGCTACATCTAGAACTATGCTGTCCACCCGAATAACAAAAATCAAACACCCAACGAAGATCAACAGTATACATTATTGAAAGCACCAAAATATGTAGCCATGCTATTGATAGTCTTAGCTTGTTTAAAATTAAGCACTAAGCTACATAATGGGCTATCTGTGCGCTGCCCACCACGGACATCGAAACCCAGTTTTTAGCGTTGGGATTCTGAAGACATACCACGAAGAGCCAAATTTTTTGATATAATGAAACCATGTAAACGTTAAGCGCAGGTCCAAACAAGTAGGACCATTGTTATTTGTTTTCAATTTCGCGCAAAGCTTCTCGAGAGCTATCTGCGCTAGCCGTCCCTAATTTAGCAGTGTAAGGCTAGGGGAAGGCAGCTAGTTATCACCACCCACCGCCAACTCTTGGGTTACTCTTTTACCAACGAATAGTGGGATTGATCGTAACATTATAACGCCCCCAAGGTTGAAAGAACGAGCATGTCTGGTGCGACCGGGATTCAAAAAAATTCAAAAAAATAAAACAAACAACAAAAGAAGAGAGCTTAGTGAAATTATGGTTTACTTTAACGTAAAAAAAACAACACAAGAGTAACAAAACAAAAACAGACTTGAAGTAAAAAACTTCATTTTCACAGATAAAAGTTACAGAAGATTTCAAATTGTACGTTTCAAGTAAGTCAGATCCACCACTTTAACCCCCGCTAGTACAGCGGTATGTCTTCGGATTTACAACGCTAAAATCAGGCGTTCGATTCCCCTCGGTGGGCTGAGCAGATAGCCCGATGTGGCTTTGCTGTAAGAAAACAGACATTCTCCACCACTTTACATATATTATACGTCATAAGACTTCCCAGTTATTCACAAATCAGACAAACACGTCTCTTTGACAGTATTTTCTCCTTTTTGGTCAAGACGCCACAACTTATTAACATTTCTGGTCACATTTCCTCTTGAACTACCAGTTATATTCGTGACTCTTTTCTCAATTTGTTTGTGAAATTATCTTCTTAACATAAACTTTAAGCCACTTTTCATATCTTTATACCGATATCTCTATGTGCGAAATGACTGGTTCTTTAAACATTTCCTTAATATTCGAATTAATGACTTAGCAAGACAACTTTGAGAAAACTGTCGAAATCCTTCATGAAGAAATATATGGGGTTGGAATGGACAGCCCACCAGGATTCATGTTGGTTGACTCTTTCCTCTATAGTTAGAAACACAGACCCACAATTACAGGTTAACAACAAAACCAATCAACTGTTCTTCAGTGTATTAATAACCCATTCATCAGCTGTTCTTTTTATGCAATAGCATCATGACTCACGCTAGAACAGCGGTAAGTCTACGGATTTACAACGCTCAAATCAGGGGTTCGATTCTCCTAGGTGGGCTCAACAGATAGCCCGATGTGGCTTTGCTAAAAGAAAACGCACACAAACACACACGCAATATCATCATACAGCTCCTTGATAAAACTTACAAACTGCTTTATATCCATTCGAGTCCTCGGTCTTTAGAGCCCATTGATTTTGCTGGTACCTGAGGAGAATCTACTGTCTCGAACAAGGACGAAGTATCTTCGTGTATTCTGCTTGTCAGTCGTTCTACCGGAAACTAACTAAAGACACATTCCATTCACGTAGAATATCCCATTCAAACAGTTTCATCTACAATTCAAACAGCTACCATGCATTTTCAACAAGGGTAATATAAAGAAAAGCGACTACTTCCAAACTAGAAAATACAAACTCACTCGTGAATGAAAGTTTATCGAAAGCCATTTGTTCGATATTTTGACACGTAGGGTGCATCTGAACACACCTGTTTCCGACAGTCTATGTTTGTCCTTGAGTTTGGATTTTCAGCACTTCTTAGGAACCAGTAAAACTCAAATAATATCATTGTTTTATTAGCTTTAATTTAATTATTTGGGTAGAAATACGCTGAGAAAACCAATAATAGTGTTATTTAATCAAAAGTTGAGCTCAAAATTTTGAATACGTATAAGAAAAAACAATATGTATTTTTGTTCGTTGTTGGTAAGCTGCACAATAGCCCATTTGCGCTATTTTCATCTCAAGTATCAAAACACTGTTTTAAATATTAGTAGCTTACGACTAAACCACTGTGGTATGGAAGAAATGTATTTGTTTTAGATTCATTTAAAAAAAGTTTACTTTCATGTGAACCTAACTACCAACAAATGAAATATCACACAATCGGTCGCAGAGAGGCCCGATATGGACAAGTGTGTTGAGGCGTTCGGCTCGTAATCCGAGGGTTGCGGGTTCAAATCCCGGTCACACCAAACATGCTCGCCCTTTCAGCCGTGGGGGCGTTATAATGTTACGGTCAATCCCACTATTCGTTGGAAGAGTAGCCCAAGAATTGGTGGTGGGTGGTGATGACTAGCCACCTTTTCTCTAATCTTACACTGCAAAACTAGGGACGGCTAGCGCAGATAGCCCTCGTGTAGCTTTGCGCAAAATTCAAAAACCAAACAAACTTAAACCAATAATATTTTATTGATCTGACACGAAGATCTAAATTTAATAATTTGCTACTAATTATGACATTTTCTGAATTATCTTCTCATTATCAATGTCAACATGAAATTATTATACCATAAAACAAGTTTGACAACTTATGTGGTGAATGTATTTATACATAATTTATAGTCAGATGTTTTTATCGCAAAGTAATATTAGATGTACTTGAGCATGGCCTCTGAAAGTGTTCTGCTTCAAGAGTAAATAAAATCAAAATGAAAAATAATAAGTGTTTTTATTTCTTGCTTTTGAAGGTCATATGTCATGCCGTGTTGTAACCTACAGGGCATGACATGATTCATGGCATACGTATCTTTCGTTGATGTCAGAACAACACAACTTTTGTTTTTCAATTTCGCGCAAAGCTACACGAGAGCTATCTGCGCTAGCCGTCCCTAGTTTTGCAGCGTAAGACTAGAGGGAAGGCAGCTAGTCATCACCACCCACCGCCAACTCTTGGGCTATCCTTTTAACAACGAATAGTGGGATTGACCGTCACGTTATAACGCCCCACGGCTGATAGGGCGAGCGTGTTGGTGCGAAGGGGATTCGAACCCGCGATATTTAAATTACGAGTCGAACGCCTTAACCCACCTGGCCATGTCGGGCCTGGACTGTACAAATTGCAACGGAAAGTGTCTTTTTTTCTAACATCATTTTATCACATACTGACTGACAGAAAACACCTTACTGTAAAGTTGTGAGAGTGGTTAAGCAGGTGATCCTCTTTAGATGGTTTTATGTCTCCTTTCGGTGAAATTATTAAAGGCAAGGTGTCAGTTATTATCATGTGACAAAAATAAGTACAATTTTAACTTTATTGAGGAAACATGTTTTCAATTTGGAATATTTTAGTCATATTGAAATTGATGTCGAGGGTATAGAGATTTCTTTCGCAACATAAAAACGTTTCAAAATATGCTTGACTTTTAGTAGAGCAGTAAGAAAAAAACGTTAGAGATTTATTGGTATATTTGTTGGACAGTGTTCAAAATGTGAGTTTATATCCCTATTATATATATATATATTACTTTTCAGATAAAGAGGTCTCAAAGCCCAAAGCGACGCACGTAAAGAAAAGAAGATAAAAACATTTGAAGATAGGGTGTAGCCTGCACGTGGGGCAAGCAAAATCTAATCATCTGGTATTTGTAAATTTGTTCCAGATGATCACGCAAAGGTACCCAAGCGCTGATAGGTAACTATGTATTCTTCAGATTAATTATCTTTGAAGATGACCTGAGAAGGTTCTGTACTTTATTTTGATTAAAGTGTTAATACCCACACCAGCTGTTTTGCGAATATGTTTTTACTTGGAGTAGGTTTCTCGTCATCACGAATGATAGGTAACTAACTTCTCAATAACACCTATCGTCATCTCTTGGACTGTTCTAATGAAGTAATACAAGTTAACTGTTATTTCTAGCACTTGTCCATGGCTAATAGCTGGACACTAGCCATGGATTTCCTGTTCGTTACGACACCACGTACCACGACTGGCCTAACAAACTACTAAAATGAATGCTTTCTATAATGATTTACATAAGTGTAATTGTTTAACAAGAAATAAACAAATAAAATCTCGGACTGGTATAACCTGATATTTATGGTGCTCGACTCGCACTCTGAGGGTATCGAAGCCTCTTCTCTCAGTTGTAGGAAAGACACAATCTGACAATCACTTGCACTTTTTGATTAGAATAACCCACGATATAACGGTGTATGGTGTTGACTGGCTGCCTTTCAACCAACCTATTACCTCAAAATCTAGTCCTAGAGAGAACAAGTAGTTATACGCCAAATCCAATAGATTATCAATCATATTTCCTCTTCTAGAAAGGAAATAGTTCTAAGTGTTTCTCTACGTCTCTTGATTTTATCAAGATATCTACATCCTAATGAATTATATTACTCCTGAAGTGTACAGTTCAGTTAAGAACATTTTTTCTGTTGAAGTCACACTCCATTTTTTTATATTATTCACTTTTCCCATATTTTATTCGTTTTCAAAATGCCCACCGATAGCTTAGAGATTAGTTTTAGGACTCGTAATACTAAAATCTGGGGCTCAATCAGTGCCTTGGTCATCACGTAGTTACCCCATTTTACAGTTTAAATGTTATATTAGTGTTTAGAGATACAGTGTTGATGTTAGAGAGAAAACGTTTTTCTTGTAAATGTTTAGATTTGTGGTGCTTATTGACGTTCCCTAATGTTGAAATCATGTATGCCATGTTGGACACTGACTTCCAGTCAGTATATATTTTATTGTTAAATGACAGGCATAGATGGTTAGTTATTTATAACGAAGAAACACAGGCTTCTGTGTACCTTTATACTTTTGGTGATTCTATAGTTTGTTTGTTTTTTGAATTTCGCGCAAAGCTACTCGAGGGCTATCTGCGCTAGCCGTCCCTAATTTAACAGTGTAAGACTAGAGGGAAGGCAGCTAGTCATCACCACCCACCGCCGACTCTTGGGCTACTTTTTTACCAACGAATAGTGGGATTGACCGTCACATTATAACGCCCCCACGGCTGAAAGGGCGAGCATGTTTGGTGCGACCGGGATTCGAAGCCGCGACCCTCGAATTACTAGTCGAACGCCTTAGCACACTAGGCCATGCCGGACCCTCGTAATTGTTTCGAGTCCAGTTTTATGAATATAGAACCACGAAGTTCAGAAGAATTTCAGTGCGGACAGCTTATTTGATATTCGCTTAGTAATATTGTTTGTTGATCGGTTGGTTTATTGACAGCTAAGCACAATGGGCTATCTGTTGTAAGCTATTAATTATTGTTGAAATGGCAAAGTTTAAAATAGAGAATCAAAATTCTTCTTTGAATGACAATAAAAATTTTAAAATTCCGTAACATAAATATGAAACATTGTAATTTATAACGTTCTTAAAATTGATAATACAACTGTTTCTCTCATTCGGAATCGATTTTGTTTGATAACATGGTATTTTTGAAAGCATATAATGATTAGAATTTGTGAAAGAACAGTAAAGTTTTCTTCTCAAAAATAAAACTTTTTACAAAATAAATTTTAAATAACTCTGAAAACCTAGAATGATTCAATTTTTTTCAACTACTGAAACAAATGTACAACTTTCCTTATATTTTGGCAAGGTGGACATGCACTAATTGACTACTTTACCAAGACCAAAGTTTAATATCTGGTTGACCACCTTTATGGTAACTTATTAGAAATTACGTGGAATCCGAATTCAAAGTGGTAAGAGAGCATTTTGATTTCTTCACGTAGAGCTGGAGGTCAGAGAGAGAAGATGACCAGCTGGTGTTCATGTCAGGTTCTTAGTTGTAGAACTTACCACTGTATAGTTTGATTAAAGAAGAAACCGTTATAGTGTGTTAAGGTGTTATATATGCTTATGATTCAACAAAGAGACTAATATGTATCAAGCACATCAATCTACACCAACGTGATTTTTTGCAGCTAAATATTAGTGTGATAAAAGTTGCTACTGAAGACATAAATAAAATAAAAACTCACTTTTCGTATAAAGCTAGGATTGGAAAGTTGACAGTATCTACATACCACTAGCTAATTTATTCAGAAAATCTCCCTAGACTACAATGAAAATACACGGAATTTGAAAGATTAATTGATAACTGACTTAATGAACAAAGATTTATGATTTTAAACGGTTCATGTTCCTCCTTTATACACAAATGAAGTTCATTTCTGATAAACGATCTTTCGTAACGTTTTTGAAGGTGCAGAACTATTGACGTGGCACTGGTCTTCATTCGTCGTTGATGAAGCTGTTAGAGGGCTTCCGGCTGAAGAGGTGCAACCCTCGAAAAACATGATACAGGAAAAGAAAAGATAATTGTAGAAAGTGATGAGAAAAAAATATAACGTTTTTTATTCCTGTTGTAAGAAATTCTATCTTCTCTGTCAAAATTAATATTTCTAAATATACAAGGAAGCAGTTGCTCATGTAGTTCAATCGCGACTTTCATATGCCAGTGAATTTTATGGTGAAACATCAGTCCGTAACTGTTAAAGATTAAATCAGGAATGTTATTAATTAATGTCTTCAATGCTCTGAAACAAATTTAAAGATTATATCAGTTTCGACCCAGTTGAGGAGTAAAAACGAAATAATTTTTCAGCGATTGTTGAAGTTGTTTGTTTTCAGGAAATTCGCGCGAAGATACACGGGGACTCTCTGAGTTAGCCGTCCCTAATTTAGGAGTGTAAAACTATAGGGAAGACAGCTACTAATCACCACCCACCGCCAACTCTTGGGCTACTCTTTTTACAAATGAATAGTGGGATTGACCGTTACCCCCACGGCTAAAAAGGCGAGCGTGTTTGATGCGACAGGGATTCGAACTCGCGACTTTCTGATTAGGAGTCGAGCTCCCTAACCATCTGGTCATACCGGGTCTAAAAGGTTTAGATTCACAGCGATCAAATCATACAGTATACATACTTAAGTCTTGTATTCTTTCATAAAGCATGAGTGTGTGTTTTTCTTATAGGAAAGCAACATTGGGCTATCTGCTTTAATCCACTGAGAGGAATCGAACCCCTGATTTTAGCGTTGTAAATCCGTAAACTTACCGCTGTACCAGTGGGGGACTTTTACAAAGCAAGTGAAATAAAAGGAACTTTCAAGTTGCTTTCTTGTTCATTTCGTTAAAAATAAATCATTAATGTAATTATTTCTACCAGAAGCACTTCTAAGAATTCTACAACAGCACTTAAAGTTCTTTTTTTTTTAGCTATAATTATTATTCTCTCTTTTCGAAAAATTGTAATAAAGTTTGAAGCTTAATCGATAAATCTTCCCATTCACCGAACTTTCTCTCAGCCTCAGATTTGTTTCATTCATAGCTGAATTCTTTATTGCGAATGCTGTGGTACTTAATTTGAACTTTTCTATAGAATAACAATATAATATTTAAGAATTATTTATTGCGAATGCTGTGGTACTTAATTTGAACTTTTCTATAGAATAACAATATAATATTTAAGAATTATAGCCTGGAGCTTACACTTATCTTTTCTCTCCCTAGCTGTAGTTAATATTTTTTAAAGTATTCTATCAATTCGTATTTTTAACGAATATATCTAATAAGTGTGACGTAACTTCCGAAACTTTATGTTGACCAAATTTTACGGGTTGTCTGTTTTTAATATATTTTCTTTCGACACAATATTTCAAAAGTAAGTGGAATAAAACCAACGATTTCTTTTCTATTCCATTCTTTGTTGCATCTTTTAGTATTCGTTTATTTGGTGTGTGTTTCTATGGTGATTTTCTCTATCAGTAAAACTTGTACATAATTTTTTGAACATTTTATATCAGAATTACGTGCATTATACATTATTTGGTTTGTCAACTTCTACAGGTTAAGTTCAAAGGTCTACTATGATTTGACCTGGTTCTACTGCTATCTATGCAAGCTGTGGACCGCGGAATCAAAAGTTTTAATCGAACATTCCTGCACTTTCAACCATTTGGTATTATAATATGATGATCAATCGCACTATACGTTAGTAAAGAGCATCCCACAAATTGAAGTTGGTGGTGTTGACAAGCTAAATCCCATCTAGTCTATCACTTGAAAGTAGTGCTGTTCAAAATTTAATACAAACAAATAAACCTACGAAGATTTTGCGCTTGAAGGAAACCGGTTAGACGCAGTTATCACTAATAAACTTTTAGTCCAGACATTAAGTGACCAAGTACTTCTTCTAATATTAATACTAACAATGCTGCTTACACAGTGACCAAGTACTTCTTCTGATATTAATACTAACAATGCTGCTTACACAGTGACCAAGTACTTCTTCTTATATTAATACTAACAATGCTGCTTACAAAGTGACCAAGTACTTCTTCTGATATTAATACTAACAATGCTGCTTACACAGTGACCAAGTACTTCTTCTAATATTAATACTAACAACGCTGCTTACACAGTGACCAAGTACTTCTTCTAATATTAATACTAACAATGCTGGTTACACAGTGACTAAGTACTTCTTCTAATATTAATACTAACAACGCTGCTTAAACAGTGTTTGTTTGTTTGGTTGGAATTTCGCACAAAGCTACTCGAGGGCTATCTGTGCTAGCCGTCCCTAATTTAGCAGTGTAAGACTAGAGGGAAGGCAGCTAGTCATCACCACCCACCGCCAACTCTTGGGCTACTCTTTTACCAACGAAAAGTGGGATTGACCGTCACATTATACGCCCCCACGGCTGGGAGGGCGAGCATGTTTAGCGCGACGCGGGCGCGAACCCGCGACCCTCGGATTACGAGTCGCACGCCTCACGCGCTTGGCCATGCCGGGCCATCTTAAACAGTGACCAAGTACTTCTTCTAATATTAATACTAACAACGCTGCTTACACAGTGACCAACTACTTCTTCTAATATTAATACTAACAACGCTGCTTACACAGTGACCAAGTACTTCTTCTAATATTAATACTAACAACGCTGGTTACACAGTGACCAAGTACTTCTTCTAATATTAATACTAACAATGCTGGTTACACAGTGACCAAGTATGTCTTCTAATATTAATACTAACAATGCTGCTTACACAGTGACCAAGTACTTCTTCTAATATTAATACTAACAATGCTGCTTACACAGTGACCAAGTACTTCTTCTAATATTAATGCTAACAATGCTGGTTACACAGTGACCAAGTACTTCTTCTAATATTAATACTAACAACGCTGCTTACACAGTGACCAAGTACTTCTTCTAATATTAATACTAACAACGCTGCTTACACAGTGACCAACTACTTTTTCTAATATTAATACTAACAACGCTGCTTACACAGCGATCAAGTACTTCTTCTAATATTAATACTAACAATGCTGGTTACACAGTGACCAAGTACTTCTTCTAATATTTATACTAACAACGCTGGTTACACAGTGACCCAGTACTTCTTCTGATATTAATACTAACAATGCTGCTTACACAGTGACCAAGTATTTCTTCTAATATTAATACTAACAATGCTGCTTACACAGTGACCAAGTATTTCTTCTAATATTAATGCTAACAATGCTGGTTACACAGTGACCAAGTACTTCTTCTAATATTAATACTAACAATGCTGGTTACACAGTGACCCAGTACTTCTTCTGATATTAATACTAACAATGCTGCTTACACAGTGACCAAGTATTTCTTCTAATATTAATACTAACAATGCTGCTTACACAGTGACCAAGTACTTCTTCTAATATTAATGCTAACAATGCTGGTTACACAGTGACCAAGTACTTCTTCTAATATTAATGCTAACAATGCTGGTTACACAGTGACCAAGTACTTCTTCTAATATTAATACTAACAATGCTGCTCACACACGTTTCTTCAAGTATTTTCAGACCAATGTTCTGTCGAAACATGTAGCATATTTTCTGTTTGTTTGTTTTGAATTTCGCGCAAAACTACACGAAGGTTATCTGCTCTAGTCGTCCCTAATTTAGCAGTGTAAGACTAGAGGGAAGGCAGCTAGTCATCACCAGCACCCGCCAACTCTTGGGCTACTCTTTTAGCAACGAATAGTTATAACGCCCCCACAGCTGAAAGAGCGAGCATGTTTGGTGCGACCGGGATTCGAACCCGCGACCCTCGGATTTCGAGTCTCACGCCTTAACACGCTTGGCCATGCCGGACCCATAGCATATTTTACAGTTGGTTATTATATTTAGGTTCTTCCATACCTGCGTTTTGTGGTATGAATATTTCAAACTGGTTAGAAGGCCTAGTGTCTTTTATGACGAGTACTAAAATTATATATAAATAAGTGCGGTTTACGGACTTGAGTCAAATTTATATTTTCGTGATACATATGTGTATCACGTATTTTGTATTGTAAATTTGTAAGCGTAAGTTCAGTTTTTTGGTCTCTTTTGCTTGGCTTTTATTATAATTATTATGTACAAGGAGTTATTTCTCTTAGTCCGTGTAGAGCTTACAAAAATTATTAGCCCCTGGGCTCTCACAACCTTAAATACGCCACTATCAATGCGAATTGTTACTAAAGAAAGTTTCAAATTATATGAGTGATGTAAAAATGAGACAAAAAGTAAAGAAACATTGACATATGAATTATATCGTAAAATAATAATTTAAAAGCTTTTTATCTTTTATTACAATGGTTACATTGTACTTCTTTCAGTTACGGTATCAATATTAGTTATAAAATTGCTTGTTGAAGCAGAAAAACATGAAATTCTACCATTACGGTAACGAACGATTTCCTATTAAGTTACGAGCTAGAAACGCACAACGGCAGCAGAAATAATTTTTTTTTTAATGACAGTTTTTACCCAACACTTACAACTTGAATTTGGTATTGTAATACAAGATAAAAAACCTATACTTATATCAAAAGCTTCCAACCTATAATTGGTTTGCTTTCTATAACTGTACATTTAACATTCCTGCTCTGATAAAACTTGAAACATCCAAATAATTGAAAACAAAACTGAATGTAAAAAAAATGCGTTTCTTAAACGTAGTAGCAGTTAAGAAAGTGCGTTTTATATTATCGGAAGTTAAATATAGAGAAATATACGACATTTCAAATACAAATATTGTATTGAATAACACAAAGTACCACTGCTAAAACATATTAAACGTCACTTTACAGCTAAAGTTGACTGTATATAAATACACTACATTTTAACTGCACATACAACACAGAATAACACAAAGAACCGTAGTTTTAACATTTGAAATAACCATCGAAAATTGAAAAATGCCGTTATTGAGAAATGCCTGGTTCACAATCTGATACAACTGCACTAAATGGTTGTACATACGTTAAACAATGAACGGAACCGGCCATAGACTAGCGTTAGTGTCGAATTTGTGTTGTTCTAACCCCTTGTCACAAAAATAATAAAAAAATGCGTTTCGCATTTTAACCTGCAACTGCGTTACGTTTATGTTACATATTGTTGTCTACGTCATGCAGACTTTACGGATGTCTGTTGCGTAGCTTCGTGATTAATAACAAGTATATAAACATAACTCATTAAATAGGTTTAATTATTGAAGTAAAAAGGAAGTTACGTTTCACTGTATGAGAAAAATAATTTTAATGCAAATATAACTAATTTTTCCAAACCGACTTCTACACAAGCTTGTTCCGTTTTAAACCACACCGTTCGAGTGAATATCAAATATAAGTGCGGTTATTTCATGCGGTTTGTACTAACAGTACAACACCAAAGGATAATCATCTTTCCTAACTTAGTAATACAATTTTAGTGCTGAACTACTGTCGCAAATATAGTACAATATTTATCATACTCACATAAACTTACATTAATACCCCAGAAATTATCACACCCTAAAAATGCCGAGAATAATATTTTCCCTGGGCATTTTTATATACTGAATTTGAAACCCAAATCAGTTTTATCGTTATTTGCTGGTTACGAGTCGAACGCCTTAATCCACCTGGCCATGCCGGGCCCGCTGGATTCCTACTTAGGTCAAAGGGTACTTTTATGGATATTTTGATAAGGTTTTGAACGAAACGTATCGAATATACTGAATAGAATATTTTTTTCGTATTTTCCATTAAGTTATATACCAAATTTTATCATAATGTCTATGAAATATAAAAGCAGATATGGTTCGTGCTTTTAAGTTGTACAAGAAAATACGCCAGCTTTATAAAGTGCGGGACCCTTACTATATAACGTATGTACATATAGATATTTACTTTTAATCTTACATCATCACTATTAAACGTATGTACATATAGATATTTACATTTAATGTTAGATCATCACTATATAACGTATTTACATATAGATATTTACAATTATTGTTAGAACACTATCAAATAATAAATAGTTTAAAGTAATTTAATGCATTTATTTCTGATTCTGGTTAGTAATCTAGAGTCATAAGAGCTTTTGGTTATTGATAATTATAAAGCTATTTATCTAGATATTTACTTTAACGTCATATTTTTAAAGGTACTGACTTTATCAGCTTTTTTTTTCTTTATTTAATTATGATTTCTTTTTTGTTGTATACTTACTTGTCAGTCTGGCTAGCTGTTTATCTGGTTTCGAACTGGTCACTTATATTCAAAAACGTTTACTTGTAACAGTTATAGATGTTTAATTTGTCCGCTGCCATGGATACTCAAAACGTACGACAAGATATAGTAGTTTGTGAAATGGATAATGTTATTTATCTTTTAACTTCTGCTGTATGTAGTCTTATATATGTAAGCTAAGCCTAAATTCTAATCCTTTATACATTAAGAATAACTTACAAAGTTAAAAGGGTTTTTCTCTTGAAATAGAAATACACCATTTTAATAAACACTCGTTTAATAATGTTATAATAACCATTTTAGATAACCAATAGTTAAAACAAAATTATTAACAGAGAGAGAGGAATATTAGATTTTAAAAGAAAACATCCTTTAACCCTACAAATTAAATCAGGATTTTCAATATAAAAATATATGAACCATCAAGTAAAAATATTTGTATGAACACTACAATTCATATTTGTAATTATTAGCACTAGGGGTAAAAGGAAAAAGAAAAGTAAATTTAAAAAATAAGAAAATTAGATGTTTTCCAAAGTATGTGTTAAATTTTGATCTTAATAACAGCCCGGCATGGCCAGGTAATCCGAGGGTCGCGGGTTCGAATCCCAGTCGCACCAAACATAGTCGCCCTTTCAGCCGTGGGAGCGTTAGATTGTTACGATCAATCCCACTATTCGTTGGTAAAAGAGTAGCCCAAGAGTTGGCTGTGGGTGGTGATAGCTAGCTGCCTTCTCTCTAGTCTTCCACTGCTAAATTAGGGATGGCTAGAGCAGATAGCCCTCGAGTAGCTTTGCGCGAAATTCAAAACAAACAATCTTAATAATAGTTATATCGAATATTTAGTATTTGATGTAATAAAATATAAATTAAAATGTAATCAAGTAACATTATTTTGTAACATGAAATATGAAATACATGATTTTTTTAAAGAAAAGAACTTAATCCTTCAGAAATAGATAATTTACTTTGTATTTGTAGTAACAATGAATCTAGGAACAATTTTTACAATCTATATAGTAACAGGTAATTTAGAAGTAATATAACATAAATAATTAAAACAATTTTTTTTAAAGTAATATTTAACTTCAAATAAAATATACAAATAACTCTGAATCTTAACGAAATAAAAATAATAAAATAATATTAATAATAAAATAATATTAATAATATTAATAATAAAATAATATTAATAATATTAATAATAAAATAATATTAATAATATTAATAATAAAATAATATTAATAATAAAATAATATTAATAATATTAATAATAAAATAATATTAATAATAAAATAATATTAATAATAAAATAATATTAATAAAAAATAATATTAATAATCAAATAATATTAATAATAAAATAATATTAATAATATTAATAATAAAATAATATTAATAATATTAATAATAAAATAATATTAATAATAAAAATAATATTAATAATATTAATAATAAAAATAATATTAATAATATTAATAATTATATTATTAAAATAAGGAAAAACATTTCCCATTGTGTTTTTATTTTCAGCAGAAACTTTATGTTATTAAATAATATAAACAACTCAATTAATAAACTTACGAACAGATTGGCTGTTTATATATGCAAAAATGACTCGTTTGGGTTGAGAAAATATTTTACGTAGAGGAGCGAACAATCGTCAAGTTCACAAAGAAAGAAAGAGGTAACTGACCGGAAGCTGACCACATGTATGGAAGGGGTTGTGCAATTGAATGTCGGAATGTAGAGGGCGGTGTTAGAGGTTTGAATATATAATTTTATTTTATTATATTTAATATTGGTATAAAGGCGTCCCGTTATATTGGTTTATTTTGGGTTTAAGTTGTTGTATAAGTAAGGCTTCTTTAATTTTGCGTTTGTTTATGTTTGTTTCTTTATTTAGTATTTGAGTGTTTTCTATGGTTATATTTTGTTTACTTGAGTTGCAGTGTTCGAAAACGTGTGAAGGTGACCTTTTATGTTCTTTGAATCTGGTTTCCATTTTTCTACTTGTTTCTCCAATATAGAAGTCGTTGCAGTTATCACATTGTATTTTATAAATAATGTTGGTGTGGTGTTTGTCAGTGTAGTTTTTACATAGTATAGACCTCAGTTTTGTGTTTGGTTTTTGAATAAATTTGGTATTAACTGAACTGTCATATTTTGTTACTAGTTTTTGTCAAATGTTCGTTATTTGTCTGCTGATGTCGGGAATATATGGTATACAGCAGTATATGGTTTCGTGGTTTTTTGATTCGTAAGATATATTTACTTTAGTTGGCTGATTTTGCTTTCTGTCTAGGTGTGTGCGTATAATGTTTTCTACGGTTTGTGGAGGAAACTTATTGATGTTGATGAAGTATTGTTTTATTTTGTCTAATTCATCGTTAATTTTATCTGGTGAGCATAGTTTTATGGCTGTGTTTATTTGGTTTCTTAGTATGTTGAATTTTTGTTTTGTTTCATGTGCTGAGTCCCAAGGAATGTATAATCCAGTATGGGTGATTTTTCGGTGGATTTCGGTTTTAAATTGTGTGTTGGTTCTTGTAATTTTGAGGTTAACAAATGACATTTGATTGCTTTCTTCCTGTTCACATGTGAAGTTAATGTTGGGATGTATAGAGTTAATGTGATTGAAAAATTAAGTGTTTGTTCTGTAGATCTGAATCCCGCAACCGTGTCATCTACATATCTGTACCAGTATAGTGGTGGATGTAATGCTGTGTTAATTGCTTGTGTTTCAACTTGTGTCATAAAAATATTGTCTAGAACTGGTGATACTGGGTTGCCCATGCTTAGGCCATTTGTTTGTATATAGTTTTGGTTGTTGAACATGAAGTTTGTCTTTATCGTGGTGAATTGTATGAGGGTTGCTAACTGGTTACTGGGAATGCCTATAGTTGGGTTAGGGTCTCGGATATAGAGTTCTAAGGTTATCTTGCAGGCTTCAGTGGTTGGAACTTCTGTAAAGAGGGATATAACATCGAAACTGGCCATTAAGGCTTTATGATTAAGTTGATTTAGATTAGACTTGAAATTAAAAGAGTCTTTGATGAATGAGCTGGCTGATGTTACATATTTGGAGAATGCCCATGCTATGTATTTACCAAGATTGTAATTAAACGATTCATATGTTGACATTATTGGTCGTAATGGACAATCTGGTTTATGAGGTTTGGGGATGCCGTATATTTGCGGTGTACGTGAGTCGGTTTTACGTAGGTAGGAATAAAGTGTTTGTGAAATTGTGTTGGCTTTTTTTCATTTTTAGTAGTAATTTGTTTAGTTGCATCTCGTGTGTCTTTCTTGGATTTGTGTGTATTGGTTTAAATTTGTTCGTGTCTGATAGGAAGTTCTTCATTTTTTGGATGTATTCATTCGTGTTCATTTTGACTTTATCTGCTTTTAGAATTTTTATGTTTTTGTCATGTATATATATATACATAAGGGAACAGTCATTTAAAAATGTTTAAACGTTAAAGGCTACTTTAGTGAATAAATCGTGATGACTGGACCTTTATCACTATATTCTCATCAATTGTACTTGTTTTTTTACATAAAATTTCAACTGTAACTTAGACAACAAGTGTATTAAGTCTTCACCTTAATTAAGTATAAGTAAACACATAGTCAACAGTTTTGTAACAATATCTTAACCATCCTGATTTTAACAATGTTACAAATTGTATTTTTATCATTTCTTTTAAACTAGCTTATAGTTTGACATCATGAGTTTTATTTTTTCTTTGTAAGCTCTCTATATTCTTGGTAATGAACTTTTGTTTAACGGTTCGAGAAAACACGAAAATTCTGATAAAAAATCTGTGTTTTTCTTGCTTGGAATGAAGAATAATATTAAATAAGTTCAAATAAATAAAATAAAAAATATTAAAGTGTCGTAATTAATACTTCATGTAGCTTTACTTTTCATTTTTCGTCATGTTACTAAGAGATGTAAGATGTAATTTCGTCATGTTACTAAGAGATGCAAGATGTAATTTCGTCATGTTACTAAGAGATGTGATATGTAATTTCGTCATGTTACTAAGAGATGTCAGATGTAATTTCGTCATGTTACTAAGAGATGTGAGATGTAATTTCGTCATGTTACTAAGAGATGTCAGATGTAATTTCGTCATGTTACTAAGAGATGTGAGATGTAATTTCGTTATGTTACTAAGAGATGTGATATGTAATTTTGTCATGTTACTAAGAGATGTGATATGTAATTTCGTCATGTTACTAAGAGATGTGAGATTAATTTCGTCATGTTACTAAGAGATGTGAGATGTAATTTCGTCATGTTACTAAGAGATGTGAGATGTAATTTCGTCATGTTACTAAGAGATGTCAGATGTAATTTCGTCATGTTACTAAGAGATGTCAGATGTAATTTCGTCATGTTACTAAGAGATGTAAGATGTAATTTCGTCATGTACTAAGAGATGTAAGATGAAAAGATGGAAGGGAAACTAAAAAACTGTTATTATTGGAGGCATTTTTTTTTAAATTTCGCAATAAATAACTCAAGGGCAATCTGTGTTAGCCATCCTATAGTCCTGAAGTGATAGAACAGAGAGAAGGTAGCTAGTCAACACCATCAGCTCTTGGGTTGCTTTAAACCAGGGGTTCCCAACCTTTTGGCACTCCCGACCCCTTACCTAAAAGTGTGAAACCCATGTGACCCCCTACTTAGGGCTTACTATCAGCAGCTTAATTTTTCTTTTATTTTCTGTGAAGGAGAGGGGAAAAAAAACATCTAAAATATTTAAAAATTCTGTAATTATTTATTAGCAAATTAAATCACATTGGTCCAACCTGAATTTACAAAAATAACAT
Source organism: Tachypleus tridentatus (assembly GCF_004210375.1). Taxonomy (NCBI): domain Eukaryota; kingdom Metazoa; phylum Arthropoda; class Merostomata; order Xiphosura; family Limulidae; genus Tachypleus; species Tachypleus tridentatus. The sequence goes on from NC_134827.1 coordinate 59,816,575, forward strand.
ATATTTCTTAAAATAATATGAACATAGGTTTGAAGAGCTATCCAACCCAGCTAGTGAGATGCCTGATGTTGCATTTTAGCAGCAAGCTTTGAAATTCGTGGCCGAGCGTTTGTTAGACCCAGTCTCATGTCATCTCCAACATCCAATCTGTTCCTATTCTTTGTTTTTATATTGACAAGAGTGGAAAATCCTGCCTCACACAAGTAGGTAGAAGCAAATGGAACAAGGACACATAAAGCTATCATGCTGACTTTGGAGTATGACTGATACATAGCGCACCAGAACTGAGTCACGGATTTCACATTGAAGAGATCACGAGCTGAAGAGTCATTCCTTAGATCCAGAAATTCATCTTGGATATCATCTGGGATGCTGGATACATCAAGTTCAGTACAAAATGGGTTCCTTACCAGGGCCTCCTGTTCCTGTGATAGCTCAGGGAAGTAACGCTCGACTTCCTTTTCTAGAGACTGAAGATGTTTGGTAATCTCATCCTTGAGGAACTGATCCAGTTGGATCTGAGACTCATCCGTCACTCCACAAAGTTTTTCAAACATAGCGATGTTTCCAAGATTGGTTTTCCGACGCCAGTTCTGCAGTTTGGAAACAAAGGCCCGAAGACTATCTTGAAAAAGGAGAACATGTGTTTCCCTTCCTTGAAGCTTCAAGTTGAGCTTGTTCAGCTGGTCAAAAATGTCGGCTAGGTACGCAACCCTTTTATTCCATGCTTCATCTTCGAAGTGAGCTACAAGATCTTTCCTTTCTTGAGTCTTCAAGAATAGCTTTATTTCATCTTTCATTTCAAAGCCACGAATAATAACGTTTCCTTTCGACAACCAACGTACTGCTGTGTAGAAGAGAAAGACTTCGTGGTCAGCATTCATGTCTTTGCATAGTTCTTTGAATAGGCGAGTGTTGAGTGCTTGAGTCTTCACATAATTTACAATTTTGATTACAGATTCAAGCACTTCCTGCAGAGAGGCAGGGAGAGTCTTACTGGCGAGAGCATATAGGTGAATCATGCAGTGGATGCCCTTTGCTTGAGGTGATAGCTTCTTCACTCTCGACTGGAATCCTGATTTCGATCCCAGCATAGCCGGTGCCCCATCCGTACAAACCCCACACACGTTTTCCCATTGAAGATCTTCGTCTTGAAAAAAAGTTGAAACTTTTTCCATGACACCATCAGCTTTTGTTGTGGTTTCAAGTGCACTGCAGAATAAGAATTCGTCTTTGATGTCACCTGAATTAATGTATCTCACAAAGACAAGTAACTGAGAACATGAACTTACATCTGTTGACTTGTCGAGCTGAAAGGAGAACAAAGGGGAACCCTTGATTTCAGTCAAAACTTGTTCCTTCACATCCATAGACATTTTCTGTATAGTATTATTTGACAGGGATACTTGCTGCATCTTCTTTGCACTGGCTTCTCCAAGAATAAGATTTACTGCTTTCATCATGCAGGGTTTAAAAAGTGTTTCTCCAATCGTGTGAGGCTTTTTTTTTTTTCGCAATTTCGAATGCAATCTCATATGAAGCTTCCACTACGGCTGCACTCTGCTGCTGAAACGACCCACTTCTATCGATTCTTTGACTTTTAAGACACCGTTCATGCCGTTTGAAAAAATCCAAACCCTTCTTTGCGTGTTCTGGATGTTTCATCTCGAGATGACGTTTGAGTTTTGATGGTTTCATTCACTCTGCACTCAGGACAGCATGGCACAAAACACACTGTGGTTTCTCGATGCCGTCGTTGGCGAGCACAGTGGTGAAGCCAATGTTGAGGTAGCATTCTGAGTATCTGCGCCGTTTAGCCATGGACACAACTCACCTCTACTACTTACTTATCTCCTTGTTAAAATAAAATAAAAATGTTGAATAATGAACGGTTTGGCAACTGTAGATCTTACACTGACTACTTGTTGGGGTGCAGGTAGAGTAGTGATGGGGTAAGTATTGGGAGGGAAGGGAGCGTGGCCAGTCGCGTCATCCACCAATCAGCAACGGACATGTGACTCACGTGTCGACAGCGAGCACACACACACTTAATCACAGCTAAAGAGACACACAAGCATACGTACATGCGCGTGCACTCACATACTCGCTAGTACACACATACATACAGTTGCAGACACATACACATTCACACAGGCACATTCACTCACAGGCACGCATACATACACCCATAATATCACCTAATGACAATGAACTAACGTAGCACACGTTTTGCTTTGCACCGAAACAACAAAAAAAAAAGTAAGAGCATGAAAATGTAATTGATGAAATAAAATTAATGTTATCCCAAGCTACTTCTAACAAGGCTACGCGACTCCCCTGCCAAGGCTTCGCGACCCCCTGGGGGGGGTCGCTACCCACTGGTTGGGAACCCCTGCTTTAAACGAATAATGAAATCCGACAGTCACATTTATAACGCGCCAACTGTCTCTAAACGCGGACTTCGATTTTGTTTTTCAATGGTAACAGGGACGCGAAATTTGGAAACCTGGCCCCATAGAACGGCCCTTTACCCATTAGGCTTCACTATGGCTTGGGTCACAACTTGTATAAATTACTTTAGAGGTAAGAAACAGATGGACAGTTTTTGAAAACTTTGTACTGTTTTAGCGTTTGTAAAGTACACACTTTATCTTAAACATTAGCTATTATTGATTAATTATTGATTAGTATTAAATGCTGATCAAAATAACTACGTGCTCAACAAGAAAAAAATTGAAACCAATATTGAATATATGTTGTTCTCACTTCTTTCCTTACACTGGTTACAATGAGAAGTTTCTTTAATCGTGCCAGTAATCAGCCAGAGAATATGTATTTTAGCAGCATTCTATTAACTAACAACTTGTGTTACCATGAGACTGTTAAATGTTCAAAGTGGCTCACACTAAGCTTGTCTCTGTACAGTAGATGAGAAATTATCTACGTTTGCTTTCTCTAATACTTTAACCAAGTTTTATTTAGCGAAATATAGGTAAATCTAAATATCTTTGTTCATTTTTATTGAATGTTAAAATATTTAACAAATATCAGGGGAATGACTATTCGTTTGTTTATTGAATTTAGAACAAAGCAACTCGAGATCTATGTTTGCTAGTTAACCCTAACTTTGAAGTGATAGACGAGAGGGAAGAAAGGTGGTCAACGCCATCCGCCGTCAAATCTTTGACTAATCTTATCAAACCAAACGGGGAGATTTGGTAATTTTGATGTTACGCACTCGTGTCTTAAAGGAACGGAGCTTGACTTATATATGATGTGTGTTTGATATTTATTTGTAGGACATGAATATTCAAGACACTAGCGTGTATACTCGTACGACATGCTAAACAACTAATTGTTTTATTAATATTAATTAGCTAATGTAATCTCAACCATCCCAACATGTGTTTGTATGTTTTTTGAATTTCGCGCAAAGCTACTCGAAGGCTATCTGCGCTAGCCGTCCCTAATTTACCAGTGTAAGACTAGAGTGAAGGCAGCTAGTCATCACCACCCACCGTAAACATGTCACTGGTGAGGTTTCATTTGGAATATTGTGTTCAGTTTTATTTTGAATTTCGCACAAAACTACTCGAATGCTATCTGCGCTAGCCGTCCCTAATTACCAGTGTAAGACTAGAGGGAAGGCAGCTAGTCATCACCACCCACTTTCAACTTTTGGGCTACACTTTTACCAAGGAATAGTGGGATTGACCGTCACATTATAACGCCCTCACGGCTGAAAGGGCGAGCATGTTTGGCGCGACGGGGATGCGCAACGAAGCGTGTTTGGCAACTATTACGTCATAGTTGTAAAACAGCCGAACGACCGAGAGGAACTTGAGTTCGAGGATCCGCATATTTTGTTTCATGTTTTACTCAAAAACTAAAGTGTTTAAAAGTATGGCAACCACACAGGAATTATACCTAGCCAAAGTACAGTTTCTAAGGCAATTATTAAATTTGTTGAAAATTCACCTTTAATACTGGTAAAAGCTAATGTGTATGATTAACGTTAATTAGACGTAATAACTTAATGGTAAGAGATACTCACTGTGTTTAAATATGTATAATTCTCGACAGTTTCATTAGGAATACTACATGTGTTTGTTTTTGCTGTGGAATGTCTTCCAAGGAACAAGCTTTCTTCATTGTTTTTCTTCTCACCATCCGCTGACGTTTCGCTTCCTGCGAAACAAAGAATCATACTGGTTTGTTATTAACGGCGTAAAAGATATTGAAAAACATATTCATACGATCTATAAAGCTACTAGAATGGTATTAAGAAATACAGGAGCATAACAAAAATCATCTGATTAAAAACATCTTTATTGTTCCTCAGATGTTAAATGGACTAAACCGTAGTGGCACGTGAGCTGTATTAGTTAAACACATGTTGTTAAACGACAAGCAATATGGGCAAACTGTGCGATTTCAGTGACTTTGAGAAACGACAATTAGGTGCGTTCGGGACTCAAAGCGCACTAACTTTTAGAATGTAGCAGTTGTTACAAGATTTATATAAATCAAGGACGTCGAAGAATGAAACCTAGTTCCTCAATCTATCTTTGTAGGACCTGTCAGGTAGGTTAATACTTACAATGTGTGTCTCTGCTCATTTAAACCCCAATATATTCACTTTATAATTATTCGACATATCTATATTATAAATAAGAACAATGATTATATTTTGGTCATAAATTTTGATCTTTGATTCCAGGGATCCGATTTCCTTAACTTCATTCACTGCGAAGTGTTTCTAGGACCTTTTAACATTCTGAACACGAATACTAGCAAAACGTCTATACTAAATATTGAATAGAAAAACTGAATCAACAGTCAGGTTTCTCTTCCATGTAAAAGAATAAAGATTGTCGTCAGAACTTAATTGTTAGGAATAATATACTAATTATATGAATGAATATTTATGCTTAAGGCTTTTGTAGTGGACAAACACAATGTCCATGGTATGGATTAGCTAGATTAAATAATTTAATAACGAGGTATACGTAAAGGTATGGCCGTTATTTCTCATATGGTAAATGCATTATATCCTGAAGTGACATATTAATTTGTCACAACAGTGACCTCGTTAACAAAACATCTGCATTGTTTCAACACGTGTACGATGTCAGTGTTATTTTACTTTAGTTGTCAGGCGTAATAAACAACTGATGTCAATAGAATTATTCAAATAATTAAGACGCTATATTGTCGTCAAGTCTATTTCTATTGTAAGGCACTTACAGCTTTCACATTGTTCGAGCGTATTGTCGTTCCTCAAGTATGGACTCGTGCTTCACTTCCAATACATTCCACTGATTTGGAGCAGTGGATTCCAAACTGTGTATCACGACATACTGGTGTGTCCCGGGAAGTTGTTAGGGGTTGCGTAAATAATTAAGAAGATAAAAAATACTGCTTTTGTTTGTTTTTGAATTTTGCACAAAGCTACTCGAGAGCTATCTGTGCTAGCCGTCCCTAATTTAGCAGTGTAAGACTAGAAGGAAAGCAGCTAGTCATCACCACCCACCGCTAACTCTTAGGCTACTCTTTTACCAACGAATAGTGAAATTGACCGTCACATTATAACGCCCCCACGGCTGATAGGGCAAGCATGTTTGGTGCGACTGCGATTCCAACCCGCGACCCTCGGATTACGAGTCGAAAGCTTTAACACGCTTGGCCATGCCGGGCTTCGAGCTAATGATGCGTAGTTATGGACCGGAATGAGCTAAATAAAAACACAGACCAGTCTTGTAATTATTTTTATACGGTACAAGCCTTAAGAGCGGTATAGTTCCGATTTGTTTAGTGACTTAAAGCTTAACTTATCGATAGTTTTCCATTTAATCAAATTTATAAAATCGATGCTTCATAGTGGCTCAGCAGCGGGTATGCAACTGGAGGCGCTTAGTTTCTGGTCTCGATACCCGTGACAGGCAGGCCGAGCACAGATGGCCGATTCTGAAAGCAATGAATCTGGACCAGCGTGATGAGGTGGTTAGAACGCTCGAGTCGTAATCTGAGGGTCGCAAGATCAAGGTGTTTTAATGTTAGGACAAGTCCTACTATTCGTTGTTAAAAGAATAGCTTAAGCGTTGGCGGTGGGTGGTGATGACTAGCTGCCTTTCCTATAGTCTTACGCTGCTAAATTAGGGACGGATAGCGCAGATAGCCCTCGTGTTGGTTTAGGCGAAATGCAAAACAAACAGCAATGAACTGAAAACGCACAGTGTCTTATATATAACATTTACAAAAGCTTCGCAGTTAGTCGTGAATGTAATTCAGAATTGTGTGTACCCAGATAAATATAAATGACTAAAGTAATCCGGACGTTAATACAGTGAGAAAGCATGAAAATGTCCTTTATAAAAACTGACACAAGCGACTTCCATAGCTTCCGTTCAGTAAAACTCGTGAAAGCAAAGTATCATATGAGGTAGATGACCACATGAAGGTAAGTGTCTGTCAGTAAAACCCTGCGTTTATAGCTTATTATCCCGCTAATTTCAACTGTGTACTATACCGCACTAAACTAATAAGAAAATCTCAAATGTCTTGTATATTCAGTTCAAGGTTTTGAAATTTCAAGAACAGAGGATAATTTTGTCGAGGATTATCAGGTCATGAATAACTTCATGTATATTATATATCATTATTAGGTTACATTAGTTTAAGAGAATTCCACTCCTCATTAGTAATCCTGTACACAAGTTATTTAAACAGAGATCATCTGGACTTATATCTTAGTAAAGTGTATCAGACACACTGTTGGTACGAACGTGTTTTTTATTCACTAGGACTCATTATCATTGATTAACTTGTGTTTAGGGTTGCCGATGAGGAATATTGTAGAATGAAGTGGTTCTTCCTTGAACTTAGAGTTCAAGGTTGAACAGTTTTCGGAATACTAAGTTTATTTATTATCCATTTTCTAAGCCCAACAAACAAGCTTAAGAAAGGGTTATTTTAAATATGTGCCCTAAATGTGGGGCTGAAACAACTTGAACTTCTGAACAAGTCATTTCAGGAAGGTAACTGAGTCACTGAAGGAACAATTGAAGTAATTATTCCAGCTGAACAAAGTTACGATGGAGATAAGTTAAATGCTTAGCTAAAAGCGCTAATGACCTCGTATAACTGAATCAGTCTATATTATACATCAGGATGATGGAACGTAAGAATGGTACTTTTACCTCGTCCAACTGAATCAGTCTATATTATACCTCAAGAGGAAAGAACGTAACAATGCTCCTTTTACCTCTTCCAACTGAATCAGTCTATATTATACCTCAGGAGGAAGGAACGTAAGAATGGTCCTTTTACCTCGTCCAACTGAATCAGTCTATATTATACCTCAGGAGGAAGGAACGTAAGAATGGTCCTTTTACCTCGTCCAACTGAATCAGTCTATATTATACCTCAGGAGGAAGGAACGTAAGAATGGTCCTTTTACCTCGTCCAACTGAATCAGTCTACATTATACCTCAGGAGGAAGGAACGTAAGAATGGTCCTTTTACATCGTCCAACTGAATCAGTCTATATTATACCTCAGGAGGAAGGAACGTAAGAATGGTCCTTTTACCTCGTCCAGCCGAATCAGTCTATATTATACCTCAAAAGGAAGGAACGTAAGAATGGTCCTTTTATCTCGTCCAACTGAATCAGTCTATATTATACCTCAAGAGGAAGGAACGTAAAATGGTCCTTTTACCTCGTCCAACTGAATCAGTCTATGTTATACCTCAGGAGGAAGGAACGTAAGAATGGTCCTTTTACCTCGTCCAACTGAATCAGTCTATATTATACCTCAAAAGAAAGGAACGTAAGAATGGTCCTTTTACCTCGTCCAACTGAATCAGTCTATATTATACCTCAGGAATAAGGAACGTAAGAATGGTCCTTTTACCTCGTCCAACTGAATCAGTCTATATTATACCTCAAAAGGAAGGAACGTAAGAATGGTCCTTTTACCTCGTCCAACTGAATCAGTCTATATTATACCTCAGGAGGAAGGAACGTAAGAATGGTCCTTTTACCTCGTCCAACTGAATCAGTCTATATTATACCTCAGGAGGAAGGAACGTAAGAATGGTCCTTTTACATCGTCCAACTGAATCAGTCAATATTATACCTCAGGAGGAAGGAACGTAAGAATGGTCCTTTTACATCGTCCAACTGAATCAGTCTATATTATACCTCAGGAAGAAGGAACGTAAGAATGCTCCTTTTACCTCGTCCAACTGAATCAGTCTATATTATACCTCAAGAGGAGGAACGTTAGAATGGTCCTTTTACCTCATCCAACTGAATCAGTCTATGTTATACCTCAGGAGGAAGGAACGTAAGAATGGTCCTTTTACCTCGTCCAACTGAATCAGTCTCTATTATACCTCAGTAGGAAGGAACGTAACAATGGTCCTTTTTCCTCGTCCAACTTAATCAGTCTATATTATACCTCAGGAGGAAGGAACGTAAGAATGGTCCTTTTACCTCGTCCAACTAAATCAGTCTACATTATACCCCAAGAGGAAGGAACGTAAGAATGGTCCTTTTATCTCGTCCAACTGAATCAGTCTATGTTATACCTCAGGAGGAAGGAACGTAAGAATGGTTCTTTTACCTCGTCCAACTGAATCAGTCTATATTATACCTCAAAGGAAGGAACGTAAGAATGGTCATTTTACCTCGTCCAACTGAATCAGTCTATATTATACCTCAAGAGGAAGGAACGTAACAATGGTCCTTTTACCTCGTCCAACTGAATCAGTCTATATTATACCTCAAGAGGAAGGAACGTAAGAATGGTCCTTTTACCTCGTCCAACTGAATCAGTCTATATTATACCTCAGGAGGAAGGAACGTAAGAATGGTCCTTTTACCTCGTCCAGCCGAATCAGTCTATATTATACCTCAAAAGGAAGGAACGTAAGAATGGTCCTTTTACCTCGTCCAACTGAATCAGTCTATATTATACCTCAAGAGGAAGGAACGTAAGAATGGTCCTTTTACCTCGTCCAACTGAATCAGTCTATATTATACCTCAGGAGGAAGGAACGTAAGAATGGTCCTTTTACCTCGTCCAACTGAATCAGTCTATATTATACCTCAGGAGGAAGGAACGTAAGAATGGTCCTTTTCCTCGTCCAACTGAATCAGTCTATATTATACCTCAGGAGGAAGGAACGTAAGAATGGTCCTTTTACCTCGTCCAACTGAATCAGTCTATATTATACCTCAAAAGAAAGGAACGTCAGAATGGTCCACTTACCTCGTCTAACTGAATCAGTCTATATTATACCTCAGGAAGAAGGAACGTAAGAATGGTCCTTCTACCTCCTCCAACTGAATCAGTCTATATTATACCTCAAGAGGAAGGAACGTAAGAATGGTCCTTTTACATCGTCCAACTGGATCAGTCAATATTATACCTCAGGAGGAAGGAACGTAAGAATGGTCCTTTTACCTCGTCCAACTGAATCAGTCTACATTATACCTCAGGAGGAAGGAACGTAAGAATGGTCCTTTTACCTCGTCCAACTGAATCAGTCTATATTATACCTCATATTATACCTCAGGAGGAAGGAACGTAAGAATGGTCCTTTTACCTCGTCCAACTGAATCAGTCTATATTATACCTCAGGAGGAAGGAACGTAAGAATGGTCCTTTTACCTCGTCCAACTGAATCAGTCTATATTATACCTCAGGAGGAAGGAACGTAAGAATGGTCCTTTTACCTCGTCCAACTGAATCAGTCTATATTATACCTCAAGAGGAAGGAACGTAAGAATGGTCCTTTTACCTCGTCCAACTGAATCAGTCTATATTATACCTCAGGAGGAAGGAACGTAAGAATGGTCCTTTTACCTCGTCCAACTGAATCAGTCTATATTATACCTCAAAAGAGGAAGGAACGTAAGAATGGTCCTTTTACCTCGTCCAACTGAATCAGTCTATATTATACCTCAAGAGGAAGGAACGTAAGAATGGTCCTTTTACCTCGTCCAACTGAATCAGTCTATATTATACCTCAGGAGGAAGGAACGTAAGAATGGTCCTTTTACCTCGTCCAACTGAATCAGTCTATATTATACCTCAAAAGGAAGGAACGTAAGAATGGTCCTTTTACCTCGTCCAACTGAATCAGTCTATATTATACCTCAGGAGGAAGGAACGTAAGAATGGTCCTTTTACCTCGTCCAACTGAATCAGTCTATGTTATACCTCAGGAGGAAGGAACGTAAGAATGGTCCTTTTACCTCGTCCAACTGAATCAGTCTACATTATACCTCAGGAGGAAGGAACGTAAGAATGGTCCTTTTACATCGTCCAACTGAATCAGTCTATATTATACCTCAGGAGGAAGGAACGTAAGAATGGTCCTTTTACCTCGTCCAACTGAATCAGTCTATATTATACCCCAAGAGGAAGGAACGTAAGAATGGTCCTTTTATCTCATCCAACTGAATCAGTCTATATTATACCTCAGGAGGAAGGAACGTAAGAATGGTCCTTTTACCTCGTCCAACTGAATCAGTCTATATTATACCTCAAAAGAAAGGAACGTAAGAATGGTCATTTTACCTCGTCCAACAGAATCAGTCTATATTATACCTCAAGAGGAAGGAACGTAACAATGCTCCTTTTACCTCGTCCAACTGAATCAGTCTATATTATACCTCAAAAGGAAGGAACGTAAGAATGATTCTTTTACCTCGTCAAAGTGAATCAGTCTATATTATACCTCAAGAGGAAGGAACGTAAAAATGGTCCTTTTACATCGTCCAACTGAATCAGTAATATTATACCTCAGGAGGATGGAACGTAAGAATGGTCCTTTTACCTTGTCCAACTGAATCAGTCTATATTATACCTGAAGTGGAAGGAACGTAACAATGGTCATTTTACCTCGTCCAACTGAATCAGTCTATATTATAACTCAAAAGGAAGGAACGTAAGAATGGTCCTTTCATCTCGTCCAACTGAATCAGTCTATATTATACCTCAAGAGAAAGAAACGTAAGAATGGTTTTTTTACCTCGTCCAACTGAATCAGTCTATGTTAAACCTCAGGAGGAAGGAACGTAGGAATGGTCCTTTTACCTTGTCCAACTGAATCAGTCTACATTATACCTCAGGAGGAAGGAACGTAAGAATGGTCCTTTTACATCGTCCAACTGAATCAGTCAATATTATACCTCAGGAGGATGGAACGTAAAAGTGGTCCTTTTACGTCGTCCAGCCGAATCAGTCTATATTATACCTCAAAAGGAAGGAACGTAAGAATGGTCCGTTTATCTCGTCCAACTGAATCAGTCTATGTTATACCTCAAGAGAAAGGAACGTAAGAATGGTCCTTTTACCTCGTCCAACTGAATAAGTCTATGTTATACCTCAGGAGGAAGGAACGTAGGAATGGTCCTTTTACCTCGTCCAACTGAATCAGTCTACATTATACCTCAGGAGAAAGGAACGTAAGAATGGTCCTTTTACATCGTCCAACTGAATCAGTCAATATTATACCTCAGGAGGATGGAACGTAAAAGTGGTCCTTTTACGTCGTCCAGCCGAATCAGTCTATATTATACCTCAAATAGAAGGAACGTAAGAATGGTTCGTTTATCTCGTCCAACTGAATCAGTTTATGTTATACCTCAAGTGAAAGGAACGTAAGAATGGTCCTTTTACAACGTCCAACTGAATAAGTCAATGTTATACCTAGGAAGAAGGAACGTAGGAATGGTCCTTTTACCTCGTCCAACTGAATTAGTCTATATTATACCTCAAAAGAAAGGAACGTCAGAATGGTCCACTTACCTCGTCTAACTGAATCAGTCTATATTATACCTCAGGAAGAAGGAACGTAAGAATGGTCCTTCTACCTCCTCCAACTGAATCAGTCTATATTATACCCCAAGAGAAACGAAGGTAAGAATGATTCTTTTACCTCGTCAAACTGAATTAGTCTATATTATACCTCAGGAGGAAGGAACGTAGGAATGGTCCTTTTACCTCGTCCAACTGAATCAGTCTATATTATACCTCAAAAGAAAGGAACGTAAGAATGGTCATCTTACCTCGTCCAACTGAATCAGTCTATATTATACCTCAAGAGGAAGGAACGTAAGAATGGTCCTTTTACCTCGTCCAACTGAATCAGTCTCAATTATACCTCAGTAGGAAGTAACGTAACAATGGTTCTTTTTCCTCGTCCAACTTAATCAGTCTATATTATACCTCAGGAGGAAGGAACGTAAGAATGGTCCTTTTACCTCGTCCAACTAAATCAGTATACATTATACCCCAAGAGGAAGGAACGTAAGGATGGTCCTTTTATCTCGTCCAACTGAATCAGTCTATGTTATACCTCAGGAGGAAGGAACGTAGGAATGGTCCTTTTACCTCGTCCAACTGAATCAGTCTATATTATACCTCAAAAGAAAGGAACGTAAGAATGGTCATCTTACCTCGTCCAACTGAATCAGTCTATATTATACCTCAAGAGGAAGGAACGTAACAATGCTCCTTTTACCTCGTCCAACTGAATCAGTCTATATTATACCTCAGGAGGAAGGAACGTAAGAATGATTCTTTTATTTCGTCAAAGTGAATCAGTCTATATTATACCTCAAGAGGAAGGAACGTAAGAATGGTCCTTTTACATCGTCCAACTTAATCAGTCAATATTATACCTCAGGAGGATGGAACGTAAGAATGGTCCTTTTACCTTGTCCAACTGAATCAGTCTATATTATACCTGAAGAGGAAGGAACGTAACAACGGTCCTTTTACCTCGTCCAACTGAATCAGTCTATATTATACCTCAGGAGGAAGGAACGTAAGAATGGTCCTTTTACCTCGTCCAGCCGAATCAGTCTATATTATAACTCAAAAGGAAGGAACGTAAGAATGGTCCTTTTACCTCGTCCAACTGAATCAGTCTATATTATACCTCAAGAGAAAGAAACGTAAGAATGGTTCTTTTACCTCGTCCAACTGAATCAGTCTATATTATACCTCAGGAGGAAGGAACGTAGGAATGGTCCTTTTACCTCGTCCAACTGAATCAGTCTATATTATACCTCAGGAGGAAGGAACGTAAGAATGGTCCTTTTACCTCGTCCAACTGAATCAGTCTATATTATACCTCAGGAGGAAGGAACGTAAGAATGGTCCTTTTACCTCGTCCAACTGAATCAGTCTATATTATACCTCAAAAGGAAGGAACATAAGAATGGTCCGTTTACCTCGTCCAACTGAATCAGTCTATATTATACCTCAAGAGGAAGGAACGTAAGAATGGTCCTTTTACCTCGTCCAACTGAATCAGTCTATGTTATACCTCAGGAGGAAGGAACGTAGGAATGGTCCTTTTACCTCGTCCAACTGAATCAGTCTATATTATACCTCAGGAGGAAGGAACGTAAGAATGGTCCTTTTACCTCGTCCAACTGAATCAGTCTATATTATACCTCAGGAGGAAGGAACGTAAGAATGGTCCTTTTACCTCGTCCAACTGAATCAGTCTATATTATACCTCAGAGGAAGGAACGTAAGAATGGTCCTTTTACCTCGTCCAACTGAATCAGTCTATATTATACCTCAGGAGGAAGGAACGTAAGAATGGTCCTTTTACCTCGTCCAGCCGAATCAGTCTATATTATACCTCAAAAGGAAGGAACGTAAGAATGGTCCTTTTACCTCGTCCAACTGAATCAGTCTATATTATACCTCAGGAGGAAGGAACGTAAGAATGGTCCTTTTACCTCGTCCAACTGAATCAGTCTCTATTATACCTCAGTAGGAAGGAACGTAACAATGGTCCTTTTTCCTCGTCCAACTGAATCAGTCTATATTATACCTCAGGAGGAAGGAACGTAAGAATGGTCCTTTTACCTCGTCCAACTGAATCAGTCTATATTATACCTCAGGAGGAAGGAACGTAAGAATGGTCCTTTTACCTCGTCCAACTGAATCAGTCTATATTATACCTCAAGTAGGAAGGAACGTAAGAATGGTTCTTTTCCTCGTCCAACTGAATCAGTCTATATTATACCTCAGGAGGAAGGAACGTAAGAATGGTCCTTTTACCTCGTCCAACTGAATCAGTCTACATTATACCTCAAGAGGAAGGAACGTAAGAATGGTCCTTTTACCTCGTCCAACTGAATCAGTCTATATTATACCTCAGGAGGAAGGAACGTAAGAATGGTCCTTTTACCTCGTCCAACTGAATCAGTCTATATTATACCTCAAAAGAAAGGAACGTAAGAATGGTCCTTTTACCTCGTCCAACTGAATCAGTCTATATTATACCTCAAGAGGAAGGAACGTAAGAATGGTCCTTTTACCTCGTCCAACTGAATCAGTCTATATTATACCTCAGGAGGAAGGAACGTAAGAATGGTCCTTTTACCTCGTCCAACTGAATCAGTCTATATTATACCTCAAGAGGAAGGAACGTAAGAATGGTCCTTTTACCTCGTCCAACTGAATCAGTCTATATTATACCTCAGGAGGAAGGAACGTAAGAATGGTCCTTTTACCTCGTCCAACTGAATCAGTCTATATTATACCTCAAGAGGAAAGAACGTAACAATGCTCCTTTTACCTCGTCCAACTGAATCAGTCTATATTATACCTCAGGAGGAAGGAACGTAAGAATGGTCCTTTTACCTCGTCCAACTGAATCAGTCTATATTATACCTCAGGAGGAAGGAACGTAAGAATGGTCCTTTTACCTCGTCCAACTGAATCAGTCTATATTATACCTCAGGAGGAAGGAACGTAAGAATGGTCCTTTTACCTCGTCCAACTGAATCAGTCTATATTATACCTCAGGAGGAAGGAACGTAAGAATGGTCCTTTTACCTCGTCCAACTGAATCAGTCTATATTATACCTCAGGAGGAAGGAACGTAAGAATGGTCCTTTTACCTCGTCCAACTGAATCAGTCTATATTATACCTCAGGAGGAAGGAACGTAAGAATGGTCCTTTTACCTCGTCCAACTGAATCAGTCTATATTATACCTCAGGAGGAAGGAACGTAAGAATGGTCCTTTTACCTCGTCCAACTGAATCAGTCTATATTATACCTCAAGAGGAAGGAACGTAAGAATGGTCCTTTTACCTCGTCCAACTGAATCAGTCTATATTATACCTCAGGAGGAAGGAACGTAAGAATGGTCCTTTTACCTCGTCCAACTGAATCAGTCTATATTATACCTCAAGAGGAAGGAACGTAAGAATGGTCCTTTTACCTCGTCCAACTGAATCAGTCTATATTATACCTCAGGAGGAAGGAACGTAAGAATGGTCCTTTTACCTCGTCCAACTGAATCAGTCTATATTATACCTCAGGAGGAAGGAACGTAAGAATGGTCCTTTACCTCGTCCAACTGAATCAGTCTATATTATACCTCAGGAGGAAGGAACGTAAGAATGGTCCTTTTACCTCGTCCAGCCGAATCAGTCTATATTATACCTCAAAAGGAAGGAACGTAAGAATGGTCCTTTTACCTCGTCCAACTGAATCAGTCTATATTATACCTCAGGAGGAAGGAACGTAAGAATGGTCCTTTTACCTCGTCCAACTGAATCAGTCTATATTATACCCCAAGAGGAAGGAACGTAAGAATGGTCCTTTTACCTCGTCCAACTGAATCAGTCTATATTATACCTCAGGAGGAAGGAACGTAAGAATGGTCCTTTTACCTCGTCCAACTGAATCAGTCTATATTATACCTCAAAAGGAAGGAACGTAAGAATGGTCCTTTTACCTCGTCCAACTGAATCAGTCTATATTATACCTCAAGAGGAAGGAACGTAAGAATGGTCCTTTTACCTCGTCCAACTGAATCAGTCTATATTATACCTCAGGAGGAAGGAACGTAAGAATGGTCCTTTTACCTCGTCCAACTGAATCAGTCTATATTATACCTCAGGAGGAAGGAACGTAAGAATGGTCCTTTTACCTCGTCCAACTGAATCAGTCTATATTATACCTCAAGAGGAAGGAACGTAAGAATGGTCCTTTTACCTCGTCCAACTGAATCAGTCTATATTATACCTCAGGAGGAAGGAACGTAAGAATGGTCCTTTTACCTCGTCCAACTGAATCAGTCTATATTATACCTCAAAAGGAAGGAACGTAAGAATGGTCCTTTTACCTCGTCCAACTGAATCAGTCTATATTATACCTCAAGAGAAGGAACGTAAGAATGGTCCTTTTACCTCGTCCAACTGAATCAGTCTATGTTATACCTCAGGAGGAAGGAACGTAAGAATGGTCCTTTTACCTCGTCCAACTGAATCAGTCTATATTATACCTCAGGAGGAAGGAACGTAAGAATGGTCCTTTTACCTCGTCCAACTGAATCAGTCTATATTATACCTCAGGAGGAAGGAACGTAAGAATGGTCCTTTTACCTCGTCCAACTGAATCAGTCTATATTATACCCCAAGAGGAAGGAACGTAAGAATGGTCCTTTTATCTCGTCCAACTGAATCAGTCTATATTATACCTCAGGAGGAAGGAACGTAAGAATGGTCCTTTTACCTCGTCCAACTGAATCAGTCTATATTATACCTCAGGAAGAAAGGAACGTAAGAATGGTCATCTTACCTCGTCCAACTGAATCAGTCTATATTATACCTCAAGAGGAAGGAACGTAAGAATGGTCCTTTTACCTCGTCCAACTGAATCAGTCTATATTATACCTCAAAAGGAAGGAACGTAAGAATGGTCCTTTACCTCGTCCAACTGAATCAGTCTATATTATACCTCAAGAGGAAGGAACGTAAGAATGGTCCTTTACCTCGTCCAACTGAATCAGTCTATATTATACCTCAGGAGGAAAGGAACGTAAGAATGGTCCTTTTACCTCGTCCAACTGAATCAGTCTATATTATACCTCAAGAGGAAGGAACGTAAGAATGGTCCTTTTACCTCGTCCAACTGAATCAGTCTATATTATACCTCAAAAGGAAGGAACGTAAGAATGGTCCTTTTATCTCGTCCAACTGAATCAGTCTATATTATACCTCAAGAGGAAGGAACGTAAGAATGGTTTTTTTACCTCGTCCAACTGAATCAGTCTATATTATACCTCAGGAGGAAGGAACGTAAGAATGGTCCTTTTACCTCGTCCAACTGAATCAGTCTATATTATACCTCAGGAGGAAGGAACGTAAGAATGGTCCTTTTACCTCGTCCAACTGAATCAGTCTATATTATACCTCAGGAGGAAGGAACGTAAGAATGGTCCTTTTACCTCGTCCAACTGAATCAGTCTATATTATACCTCAAAAGGAAGGAACATAAGAATGGTCCTTTTTCTCGTCCAACTGAATCAGTCTATATTATACCTCAAGAGAAAGGAACGTTAGAATGGTCCTTTTACCTCGTCCAACTGAATCAGTCTATATTATACCTCAGGAGGAAGGAACGTAAGAATGGTCCTTTTACCTCGTCCAACTGAATAAGTCTATATTATACCTTAGGTGAAAGGAACGTAAGAATGGTCCTTTTACATCGACCAACTGAATCAGTCTATATTATACCTCAGGAGGAAGGAACGTAAGAATGGTCCTTTTACCTCGTCCAACTGAATCAGTCTATATTATACCTCAAATAGAAGGAACGTAAGAATGGTCCTTTACCTCGTCCAACTGAATCAGTCTATATTATACCTCAAGAGAAAGGAACGTAAGAATGGTCCTTTTACTACGTCCAACTGAATCAGTCTATGTTATACCTCAGGAGGAAGGAACGTAAGAATGGTCCTTTACCTCGTCCAACTGAATCAGTCTATATTATACCTCAAAAGAAAGGAACGTAAGAATGGTCCTTTTACCTCGTCCAACTGAATCAGTCTATATTATACCTCAGGAGGAAGGAACGTAAGAATGGTCCTTTACCTCGTCCAACTGAATCAGTCTATATTATACCTCAAGAGAAAGGAACGTTAGAATGATTCTTTACCTCGTCCAACTGAATCAGTCTATATTATACCTCAGGAGGAAGGAACGTAAGAATGGTCCTTTTACCTCGTCCAACTGAATCAGTCTATATTATACCTCAAAAGAAAGGAACGTAAGAATGGTCCTCTTACCTCGTCCAACTGAATCAGTCTATATTATACCTCAAGAGGAAGGAACGTAAGAATGGTCCTTTTACCTCGTCCAACTGAATCAGTCTCTATTATACCTCAGTAGGAAGGAACGTAACAATGGTTCTTTTTCCTCGTCCAACTGAATCAGTCTATATTATACCTCAGGAGGAAGGAACGTAAGAATGGTCCTTTACCTCGTCCAACTGAATCAGTCTATATTATACCTCAAGAGGAAGGAACGTAAGAATGGTCCTTTTACCTCGTCCAACTGAATCAGTCTATGTTATACCTCAGGAGGAAGGAACGTAAGAATGGTCCTTTTACCTCGTCCAACTGAATCAGTCTATATTATACCTCAAAAGAAAGGAACGTAAGAATGGTCATTTTACCTCGTCCAACTGAATCAGTCTATATTATACCTCAAGAGGAAAGAACGTAACAATGCTCCTTTTACCTCGTCCAACTGAATCAGTCTATATTATACCTCAGGAGGAAGGAACGTAAGAATGATTCTTTTACCTCGTCAAACTGAATCAGTCTATATTATACCTCAAGAGGAAGGAACGTAAGAATGGTCCTTTACATCGTCCAACTGAATCAGTCAATATTATACCTCAGGAGGAAGGAACGTAAGAATGGTCCTTTTACCTCGTCCAACTGAATCAGTCTATATTATACCTGAAGAGGAAGGAACGTAACAATGGTCCTTTTACCTCGTCCAACTGAATCAGTCTATATTATACCTCAGGAGGAAGGAACGTAAGAATGGTCCTTTTACCTCGTCCAACTGAATCAGTCTATATTATACCTCAAAAGGAAGGAACATAAGAATGGTCCTTTTTCTCGTCCAACTGAATCAGTCTATATTATACCTCAAGAGAAAGGAACGTTAGAATGGTCCTTTTACCTCATCCAACTGAATCAGTCTATATTATACCTCAGGAGGAAGGAACGTAAGAATGGTCCTTTACCTCGTCCAACTGAATCAGTCTATATTATACCTCAGGAGGAAGGAACGTAAGAATGGTCCTTTTACCTCGTCCAACTGAATCAGTCTATATTATACCTCAGGAGGAAGGAACGTAAGAATGGTCCTTTTACGTCGTCCAGCCGAATCAGTCTATATTATACCTCAAAAGGAAGGAACGTAAGAATGGTCCTTTTACCTCGTCCAACTGAATCAGTCTATATTATACCTCAAGAAAAAGGAACGTAAGAATGGTCCTTTACCTCGTCCAACTGAATCAGTCTATATTATACCTCAGGAGGAAGGAACGTAAGAATGGTCCTTTTACCTCGTCCAACTGAATCAGTCTATATTATACCTCAAAAGGAAGGAACGTAAGAATGGTCCTTTTACCTCGTCCAACTGAATCAGTCTATATTATACCTCAGGAGGAAGGAACGTAAGAATGGTCCTTTTACCTCGTCCAACTGAATCAGTCTATATTATACCTCAAGAGGAAGGAACGTAAGAATGGTCCTTTTACCTCGTCCAACTGAATCAGTCTATATTATACCTCAGGAGGAAGGAACGTAAGAATGGTCCTTTTACCTCGTCCAGCCGAATCAGTCTATATTATACCTCAAAAGGAAGGAACATAAGAATGGTCCTTTTACCTCATCCAACTGAATCAGTCTATGTTATACCTCAGGAGGAAGGAACGTAAGAATGGTCCTTTACCTCGTCCAACTGAATCAGTCTCAATTATACCTCAGTAGGAAGGAACGTAACAATGGTTCTTTTTCGTCGTCCAACTGAATCAGTCTATATTATACCTCAAAGGAAAAGAACGTAAGAATGGTCCTTTTACCTCGTCCAACTGAATCAGTCTATATTATACCTCAAGAGGAAAGAACGTAACAATGCTACTTTTACCTCGTCCAACTGAATCAGTCTATATTATACCTCAGGAGGAAGGAACGTAAGAATGATTCTTTTACCTCGTCCAACTGAATCAGTCTATATTATACCTCAAGAGGAAGGAACGTAAGAATGGTCCTTTACATCGTCCAACTGAATCAGTCAATATTATACCTCAGGAGGATGGAACGTAAGAATGGTCCTTTTACCTCGTCCAACTGAATCAGTCTATATTATACCTGAAGAGGAAGGAACGTAACAATGGTCCTTTTACCTCGTCCAACTGAATCAGTCTATTTTATATTTCAGGAGGAAGGAACGTAAGAATGGTCCTTTTACGTCGTCCAGCCGAAACAGTCTATATTATACCTCAGGAAGAAGGAACGTAAGAATGGTCCTTTTACCTCGTCCAACTGAATCAGTCTATATTATACCTCAAAAAAAAAAGGAACGTTAGAATGGTCCTTTTACCTCATCCAACTTAATCAGTCTATGTTATACCTCAGGAGGAAGGAACGTAAGAATGGTCCTTTTACCTCGTCCAACTGAATCAGTCTCTATTATACCTCAGTAGGAAGGAACGTAAGAATGGTCCTTTTACCTCGTCCAACTGAATCAGTCTATATTATACCTCAAGAGGAAGGAACGTAAGAATGGTCCTTTACCTCGTCCAACTGAATCAGTCTATATTATACCTCAGGAGGAAGGAACGTAAGAATGGTCCTTTTACCTCGTCCAACTGAATCAGTCTATATTATACCTCAGGAGGAAGGAACGTAAGAATGGTCCTTTACCTCGTCCAACTGAATCAGTCTATATTATACCTCAAGGAGGAAGGAACGTAAGAATGGTCCTTTTACCTCGTCCAACTGAATCAGTCTATATTATACCTCAAGAGGAAAGAACGTAACAATGCTCCTTTTACCTCGTCCAACTGAATCAGTCTATATTATACCTCAGGAGGAAGGAACGTAAGAATGGTCCTTTACCTCGTCCAACTGAATCAGTCTACATTATACCTCAAGAGGAAGGAACGTAAGAATGGTCCTTTTTCTCGTCCAACTGAATCAGTCTATATTATACCTCAGAGGAAGGAACGTAAGAATGGTTTTTTTACCTCGTCCAACTGAATCAGTCTATATTATACCTCAGGAGGAAGGAACGTAAGAATGGTCCTTTTACCTCGTCCAACTGAATCAGTCTATATTATACCTCAGGAGGAAGGAACGTAAGAATGGTCCTTTTACCTCGTCCAACTGAATCAGTCTATATTATACCTCAAGAGGAAGGAACGTAAGAATGGTCCTTTTACCTCGTCCAACTGAATCAGTCTATATTATACTACCTTTATCTCGTCCAACTGAATCAGTCTATGTTATACCTCAAGAGAAAGGAACGTAAGAATGGTCCTTTTACCTCGTCCAACTGAATCAGTCTATATTATACCTCAGGAGGAAGGAACGTAAGAATGGTCCTTTTACCTCGTCCAACTGAATCAGTCTATATTATACCTCAGGAGGAAGGAACGTAAGAATGGTCCTTTTACCTCGTCCAACTGAATCAGTCTATATTATACCTCAGGAGGAAGGAACGTAAGAATGATTCTTTTACCTCGTCAAACTGAATCAGTCTATATTATACCTCAAAAGGAAGGAACGTAAGAATGGTCCTTTTACATCGTCCAACTGAATCAGTCAATATTATACCTCAGGAGGATGGAACGTAAGAATGGTCCTTTTACCTCGTCCAACTGAATCAGTCTATATTATACCTCAAAAGGAAGGAACGTAAGAATGGTCCTTTTACCTCGTCCAACTGAATCAGTCTATGTTATACCTCAAGAGAAAGGAACGTAAGAATGGTCCTTTTACCTCGTCCAACTGAATCAGTCTATATTATACCTCAGGAAAAAGGAACGTAAGAATGGTCCTTTACCTCGTCCAACTGAATCAGTCTATATTATACCTCAGGAGAAAGGAACGTAAGAATGGTCCTTTACCTCGTCCAACTGAATCAGTCTATATTATACCTCAAGAGGAAGGAACGTAAGGTGGTCCTTTTACCTCGTCCAACTGAATCAGTCTATATTATACCTCAAAAGGAGAAGGAACGTAAGAATGGTCCTTTTACCTCGTCCAACTGAATCAGTCTATATTATACCTCAAGAGAAAGGAACGTTAGAATGGTCCTTTTACCTCGTCCAACTGAATCAGTCTATGTTATACCTCAAGAGGAAGGAACGTAAGAATGGTCCTTTTACCTCGTCCAACTGAATCAGTCTATATTATACCTCAGGAGGAAGGAACGTAAGAATGGTCCTTTTACCTCGTCCAACTGAATCAGTCTATATTATACCTCAAAAGGAAGGAACATAAGAATGGTCCTTTTACCTCGTCCAACTGAATCAGTCTATATTATACCTCAAGAGAAAGGAACGTTAGAATGGTCCTTTTACCTCGTCCAACTGAATCAGTCTATATTATACCTCAAGAGGAAGGAACGTAAGAATGGTCCTTTTACCTCGTCCAACTGAATCAGTCTATATTATACCTCAGTAGGAAGGAACGTAAGAATGGTCCTTTTACCTCGTCCAACTGAATCAGTCTATATTATACCTCAGGAGGAAGGAACGTAAGAATGGTCCTTTTACCTCGTCCAACTGAATCAGTCTATATTATACCTCAGGAGGAAGGAACGTAAGAATGGTCCTTTTACCTCGTCCAACTGAATCAGTCTATATTATACCTCAAGAGGAAGGAACGTAAGAATGGTCCTTTTACCTCGTCCAACTGAATCAGTCTATATTATACCTCAGGAGGAAGGAACGTAAGAATGGTCCTTTTACCTCGTCCAACTGAATCAGTCTATATTATACCTCAAGAGGAAGGAACGTAAGAATGGTCCTTTTACCTCGTCCAACTGAATCAGTCTATGTTATACCTCAGGAGGAAGGAACGTAAGAATGGTCCTTTTACCTCGTCCAACTGAATCAGTCTATATTATACCTCAGGAGGAAGGAACGTAAGAATGGTCCTTTTACCTCGTCCAACTGAATCAGTCTATATTATACCTCAGGAGGAAGGAACGTAAGAATGGTCCTTTTACCTCGTCCAACTGAATCAGTCTATATTATACCTCAGGAGGAAGGAACGTAAGAATGGTCCTTTTACCTCGTCCAACTGAATCAGTCTATATTATACCTCAAGAGGAAAGAACGTAACAATGCTCCTTTTACCTCGTCCAACTGAATCAGTCTATATTATACCTCAAGAGGAAGGAACGTAAGAATGGTCCTTTTACCTCGTCCAACTGAATCAGTCTATATTATACCTCAAGAGGAAGGAACGTAAGAATGGTCCTTTTACCTCGTCCAACTGAATCAGTCTATATTATACCTCAGGAGGAAGGAACGTAAGAATGGTCCTTTTACCTCGTCCAACTGAATCAGTCTATATTATACCTCAGGAGGAAGGAACGTAAGAATGGTCCTTTACCTCGTCCAACTGAATCAGTCTATATTATACCTCAGGAGGAAGGAACGTAAGAATGGTCCTTTTACCTCGTCCAACTGAATCAGTCTATATTATACCTCAAGAGGAAAGAACGTAACAATGCTCCTTTTACCTCGTCCAACTGAATCAGTCTATATTATACCTCAGGAGGAAGGAACGTAAGAATGGTCCTTTTACCTCGTCCAACTGAATCAGTCTATATTATACCTCAAGAGGAAGGAACGTAAGAATGGTCCTTTTACCTCGTCCAACTGAATCAGTCTATATTATACCTCAGGAGGAAGGAACGTAAGAATGGTCCTTTTACCTCGTCCAACTGAATCAGTCTATATTATACCTCAGGAGGAAGGAACGTAAAAATGGTCCTTTTACCTCGTCCAACTGAATCAGTCTATATTATACCTCAGGAGGAAGGAACGTAAGAATGGTCCTTTTACCTCGTCCAACTGAATCAGTCTATATTATACCTCAAGAGGAAGGAACGTAAGAATGGTCCTTTTACCTCGTCCAACTGAATCAGTCTATATTATACCTCAAAAGGAAGGAACGTAAGAATGGTCCTTTTACCTCGTCCAACTGAATCAGTCTATATTATACCTCAGGAGGAAGGAACGTAAGAATGGTCCTTTTACCTCGTCCAACTGAATCAGTCTATATTATACCTCAGGAGGAAGGAACGTAAATGGTCCTTTTACCTCGTCCAACTGAATCAGTCTATATTATACCTCAGGAGGAAGGAACGTAAATGGTCCTTTTACCTCGTCCAACTGAATCAGTCTATATTATACCTCAGGAGGAAGGAACGTAAGAATGGTCCTTTTACCTCGTCCAACTGAATCAGTCTATATTATACCTCAGGAGGAAGGAACGTAAGAATGGTCCTTTTACCTCGTCCAACTGAATCAGTCTATATTATACCTCAAAAGGAAGGAACGTAAGAATGGTCCTTTTACCTCGTCCAACTGAATCAGTCTATGTTATACCTCAGAAGAAAGGAACGTAAGAATGGTCCTTTTACCTCGTCCAACTGAATCAGTCTATATTATACCTCAGGAGGAAGGAACGTAAGAATGGTCCTTTTACCTCGTCCAACTGAATCAGTCTATATTATACCTCAGGAGGAAGGAACGTAAGAATGGTCCTTTTACCTCGTCCAACTGAATCAGTCTATATTATACCTCAAAAGGAAGGAACGTAAGAATGGTCCTTTTACCTCGTCCAACTGAATCAGTCTATATTATACCTCAAGAGGAAGGAACGTAAGAATGGTCCTTTTACCTCGTCCAACTGAATCAGTCTATATTATACCTCAAAAGGAAGGAACGTAAGAATGGTCCTTTACCTCGTCCAACTGAATCAGTCTATATTATACCTCAAAAGGAAGGAACGTAAGAATGGTCCTTTTACCTCGTCCAACTGAATCAGTCTATATTATACCTCAGGAGGAAGGAACGTAAGAATGGTCCTTTACCTCGTCCAACTGAATCAGTCTATATTATACCTCAGGAGGAAGGAACGTAAGAATGGTCCTTTTACTCGTCCAACTGAATCAGTCTATATTATACCTCAGGAGGAAGGAACGTAAGAATGGTCCTTTACCTCGTCCAACTGAATCAGTCTATATTATACCTCAAAAGGAAGGAACGTAAGAATGGTCCTTTTACCTCGTCAAACTGAATCAGTCTATATTATACCTCAAGAGGAAGGAACGTAAGAATGGTCCTTTTACGTCGTCCAACTGAATCAGTCAATAATATACCTCAAAGGATGGAACGTAAGAATGGTCCTCTTACCTCGTCCAACTGAATCAGTCTATATTATACCTCAAGAGGAAGGAACGTAAGAATGGTCCTTTTACCTCGTCCAACTGAATCAGTCTATATTATACCTCAAGAGGAAGGAACGTAAGAATGGTCCTTTTACCTCGTCCAACTGAATCAGTCTATATTATACCTCAAGAGGAAGGAACGTAAGAATGGTCCTTTTACCTCGTCCAACTGAATCAGTCTATGTTATACCTCAAGAGGAAGGAACGTAAGAATGGTCCTTTTACCTCGTCCAACTGAATCAGTCTATATTATACCTCAAGAGGAAGGAACGTAAGAATGGTCCTTTTACCTCGTCCAACTGAATCAGTCTATATTATACCTCAAGAGGAAGGAACGTAAGAATGGTCCTTTTACCTCGTCCAACTGAATCAGTCTATATTATACCTCAGGAGGAAGGAACGTAAGAATGGTCCTTTTACCTCGTCCAACTGAATCAGTCTATATTATACCTCAATAGAGGAAGGAACGTAAGAATGGTCCTTTTACTCGTCCAACTGAATCAGTCTATATTATACCTCAGGAGGAAGGAACGTAAGAATGGTCCTTTTACCTCGTCCAACTGAATCAGTCTATATTATACCTCAGGAGGAAGGAACGTAAGAATGGTCCTTTTACCTCGTCCAACTGAATCAGTCAATATTATACCCTCAAGAGGAAGGAACGTAAGAATGGTCCTTTTACCTCGTCCAACTGAATCAGTCTATATTATACCTCAGGAGAAAGGAACGTAAGAATGGTCCTTTTACCTCGTCCAACTGAATCAGTCTATATTATACCTCAGAAGGAAGGAACGTAAGAATGGTCCTTTTACCTCGTCCAACTGAATCAGTCTATATTATACCTCAGGAGGAAGGAACGTAAGAATGGTCCTTTTACCTCGTCCAACTGAATCAGTCTATATTATACCTCAGGAGGAAGGAACGTAAGAATGGTCCTTTTACCTCGTCCAACTGAATCAGTCTATATTATACCTCAAGAGGAAGGAACGTAATGGTCCTTTTTCTCGTCCAACTGAATCAGTCTATATTATACCTCAAGAGGAAGGAACGTAAGAATGGTCCTTTTACCTCGTCCAACTGAATCAGTCTCTATTATACCTCAGTAGGAAGGAACGTAACAATGGTCCTTTTCGTCTCGTCCAACTGAATCAGTCTATTCGTTATACCTCACTGAGGAAGGAACCTAAGAATGGTCCTTTTACCTCGTCCAACTGAATCAGTCTATATTATACCTCAAGAGGAAGGAACATAAGAATGGTCCTTTTTTTCGTCCAACTGAATCAGTCTATATTATACCTCAAGAGGAAGGAACGTAAGAATGGTCCTTTTACCTCGTCCAACTGAATCAGTCTATATTATACCTCAAGAGGAAGGAACGTAAGAATGGTCCTTTTACCTCGTCCAACTGAATCAGTCTATATTATACCTCAGGAGGAAGGAACGTAAGAATGGTCCTTTTACCTCGTCCAACTGAATCAGTCTATATTATACCCTCAGTAGGAAGGAACGTAACAATGCTCCTTTTACCTCTTCCAACTGAATCAGTCTATATTATACCTCAGGAGGAAGGAACGTAAGAATGATTCTTTTACCTCGTCCAACTGAATCAGTCTATATTATACCTCAGGAGGAAGGAACGTAAGAATGGTCCTTTACCTCGTCCAACTGAATCAGTCTATATTATACCTCAAGAGGAAGGAACGTAAGAATGGTCCTTTTACTCGTCCAACTGAATCAGTCTATATTATACCTCAAAAGAGGAAGGAACGTAAGAATGGTCCGTTTTTACCTCGTCCAACTGAATCAGTCTATATTATACCTCAGGAGGAAGGAACGTAAGAATGGTCCTTTTACCTCGTCCAACTGAATCAGTCTATATTATACCTCAGAAAGAAGGAACGTAAGAATGGTCCTTTTACCTCGTCCAACTGAATCAGTCTATATTATACCTCAGGAGAAAGGAACGTAAGAATGGTCCTTTACCTCGTCCAACTGAATCAGTCTATATTATACCTTAGGAAGAAGGAACGTAAGAATGGTCCTTTTACCTCGTCCAACTGAATCAGTCTATATTATACCTCAGAGGAAGGAACGTAAGAATGGTCCTTTTACCTCGTCCAACTGAATCAGTCTATATTATACCTCAAGAGGAAGGAACGTAAGAATGGTCCTTTTACCTCGTCCAACTGAATCAGTCTATATTATACCTCAAGAGGAAGGAACGTAAGAATGGTCCTTTTACCTCGTCCAACTGAATCAGTCTATATTATACCTCAAGAGGAAAGAACGTAACAATGGTCCTTTTACCTCGTCCAACTGAATCAGTCTATATTATACCTCTGGAGGAAGGAACGTAAGAATGGTCCTTTTACCTCGTCCAACTGAATCAGTCTATATTATACCTCAGGAGGGAGGAACGTAAGAATGGTCCTTTTACCTCGTCCAACTGAATCAGTCTATATTATACCTCAAAGGAAGGAACGTAATAATGGTCCTTTTTTCTCGTCCAACTGAATCAGTCTATATTATACCTCAAGAGGAAGGAACGTAAGAATGGTCCTTTTACCTCGTCCAACTGAATCAGTCTATATTATACCTCAGGAGGAAGGAACGTAAGAATGGTCCTTTTACCTCGTCCAACTGAATCAGTCATATTATACCTCAGGAGGAAGGAACGTAAGAATGGTCCTTTTACCTCGTCCAACTGAATAAGTCTATATTATACCCTTAGGTGGAAGGAACGTAAGAATGGTCCTTTTACCTCGTCCAACTGAATCAGTCTATATTATACCTCAAGAGGAAGGAACGTAAGAATGGTCTTTTACCTCGTCCAACTGAATCAGTCTATATTATACCTCAGGAGGAAGGAACGTAAGAATGATCCTTTTACCTCGTCCAACTGAATCAGTCTATATTATACCTCAAGAGGAAGGAACGTAAGAATGGTCCTTTTACCTCGTCCAACTGAATCAGTCTATATTATACCTCAGGAGGAAGGAACGTAAGAATGGTCCTTTTACCTCGTCCAACTGAATCAGTCTATATTATACCCTCAGAGGAAGGAACGTAAGAATGGTCCTTTTACCTCGTCCAACTGAATCAGTCTATATTATACCTCAGGAGGAAGGAACGTAAGAATGGTCCTTTTACCTCGTCCAACTGAATCAGTCTATATTATACCTCAGGAGGAAGGAACGTAAGAATGGTCCTTTACCTCGTCCAACTGAATCAGTCTATATTATACCTCAGGAGGAAGGAACGTAAGAATGGTCCTTTTACCTCGTCCAACTGAATCAGTCTATATTATACCTCAAGAGGAAGGAACGTAAGAATGGTCCTTTTACCTCGTCCAACTGAATCAGTCTATATTATACCTCAGGAGGAAGGAACGTAAGAATGGTCTCCTTTTCCTCGTCCAACTGAATCAGTCTATATTATACCTCAGGAGGAAGGAACATAAGAATGGTCCTTTTTCTCGTCCAACTGAATCAGTCTATATTATACCTCAAGAGGAAGGAACGTAAGAATGGTCCTTTTACCTCGTCCAACTGAATCAGTCTATATTATACCTCAGGAGGAAGGAACGTAAGAATGGTCTTTTTCCTCGTCCAACTGAATCAGTCTATATTATACCTCAGGAAGAAGGAACGTAAGAATGGTCCTTTTACCTCGTCCAACTGAATCAGTCTATATTATACCTCAGGAGGAAGGAACGTAAGAATGGTCCTTTTACCTCGTCCAACTGAATCAGTCTATATTATACCTCAGGAGGAAGGAACATAAGAATGGTTTTTTTCTCATCCAACTGAATCAGTCTATATTATACCTCAAGAGAAAGGAACGTTAGAATGGTCCTTTTACCTCGTCCAACTGAATCAGTCTATATTATACCTCAGGAGGAAGGAACGTAAGAATGTTTCTTTTCCTGGTCCAACTGAATCAGTCTATATTATACCTCAGGAGGAAGGAACGTAAGAATGGTTCTTTTACCTCGTCCAACTGAATCAGTCTATATTATACCTCAGGAGGAAGGAACGTAAGAATGGTCCTTTTACCTCGTCCAACTGAATCAGTCTATATTATACCTCAAGAGGAAGGAACGTAAGAATGGTCCTTTTACCTCGTCCAACTGAATCAGTCTATATTATACCTCAAGAGGAAGGAACGTAAGAATGGTCCTTTTTCTCGTCCAACTGAATCAGTCTATATTATACCTCAAGAGGAAGGAACGTAAGAATGGTCCTTACCTCGTCCAACTGAATCAGTCTATATTATACCTCAGGAGGAAGGAACGTAAGAATGACCTTTTACCTCGTCCAAACTCGAACTGAGTCCTCTATTATACCTCAGAAGAGGAAGGGAACGTAAGAATGGTCCTTTTACCTCAGAGGAAGGAACGTAAGAATGGTCCTCGTCCAACTGAATCAGTCTATATTATACCTCAGGAGGAAGGAACGTAAGAATGGTCCTTTTACCTCGTCCAACTGAATCAGTCTATATTATACCTCAGGAGGAAGGAACGTAAGAATGGTCCTTTTACCTCGTCCAACTGAATCAGTCTATATTATACCTCAGGAAGGAAGGAACGTAAGAATGGTCCTTTTGGTCCTTTTACTTCGTCCAACTGAATCAGTCTATATTATACCTCAAGAGGAAGGAACGTAAGAATGGTCATTTTACCTCGTCCAACTGAATCAGTCTATATTATACCTCAGAAGAAGGAACGTAAGAATGGTCCTTTTACCTCGTCCAACTGAATCAGTCTATATTATACCTCAGGAAGAAGGAACGTAACAATGTTCCTTTTACCTCGTCCAACTGAATCAGTCTATATTATACCCTCAGGAGGAAGGAACGTAAGAATGGTCCTTTTACCTCGTCCAACTGAATCAGTCTATATTATACCTTAGGAGGAAGGAACGTAAGAATGGTCCTTTTACCTCGTCCAACTGAATCAGTCTATATTATACCCCTCAGAAGGAAGGAACGTAAGAATGGTCCTTTTACCTCGTCCAACTGAATCAGTCTATATTATACCTCAGGAGGAAGGAACGTAAGAATGGTCCTTTTACCTCGTCCAACTGAATCAGTCTATATTATACCTCAGGAGGAAGGAACGTAAGAATGGTCCTTTTACCTCGTCCAACTGAATCAGTCTATGTTATACCTCAGGAGGAAGGAACATAAGAATGGTCCTTTTTATCATCCAACTGAATCAGTCTATATTATACCTCAGAGGAAGAAGGGAACGTAAGAATGGTCCTTATTCCTCGTCCAACTGAATCAGTCTATATTATACCTCTGTGAGGAAGGAACGTAAGAATGGTCCTTTTACCTCGTCCAACTGAATCAGTCTATATTATACCTCAGGAGGAAGGAACGTAAGAATGGTCCTTTTACCTCGTCCAACTGAATCAGTCTATATTATACCTCAAGAGGAAGGAACGTAAGAATGGTCCTTTTACCTCGTCCAACTGAATCAGTCTATATTATACCTCAGGAGGAAGGAACGTAAGAATGGTCCTTTTACCTCGTCCAACTGAATCAGTCTATATTATACCTCAAGAGGAAAGAACGTAACAATGCTCCTTTTACCTCGTCCAACTGAATCAGTCTATATTATACCTCAGGAGGAAGGAACGTAAGAATGGTCCTTTACCTCGTCCAACTGAATCAGTCTATATTATACCTCAGGAGGAAGGAACGTAAGGTCCCTTATGGTCCTTTTACCTCGTCCAACTGAATCAGTCTCATATTATACCTGGAGGAGGAAGGAACGTAAGAATGGTCCTTTTACCTCGTCCAACTGAATCAGTCTATATTATACCTCAAGAGAAAGGAACGTTAGAATGGTCCTTTTACCTCATCCAACTGAATCAAGTCTATGTTATACCTCAGGAGGAAGGAACGTAAGAATGGTCCTTTTACCTCGTCCAACTGAATCAGTCTATATTATACCTCAAGAGGAAGGAACGTAAGAATGGTCCTTTATTTACTCGTCCAACTGAATCAGTCTATATTATACCTCAAGAGGAAGGAACGTAAGAATGGTCCTTTTTTTCCTCTTGTCCAACTGAATCAGTCTATATTATACCTCAGGAGGAAAGGAACGTAAGAATGGTCCTTTTACCTCGTCCAACTGAATCAGTCTATATTATACCTCAGGAAGAAGGAACGTAAGAATGGTCCTTTTACCTCGTCCAACTGAATCAGTCTTATATTATACCTCAAGAGGAAAGAACGTAAGAATGGTCCTTTACCTCGTCCAACTGAATCAGTCTACATTATACCTAAGAAAGAAGGTACGTAAGAATGGTCCTTTTACCTCGTCCAACTGAATCAGTCTATATTATACCTAGGAGGAAGGAACGTAAGAATGGTCATTTTTACCTCGTCCAACTGAATCAGTCTATATTATACCTTAGGAGGAAGGAACGTAAGAATGTTCCTTACCTCGTCCAACTGAATCAGTCTATATTATACCTCAGAAGGAAGGAACGCAAGATTGGTCCTTTACCGTCCAAGTGAATCAGTCTATATTATACCTTAAGAGAAAGGAACGTAAGAATGGTCATTTTACACATCCAACTGAATCAGTCTAATTATACCCTCAGGAGGAAGGAACGTAAGAATGGTCCTTTTTCCTCGTCCAACTGAATCAGTCTATATTATAACCTCAGTAGAAGGAACGTAAGAATGGTCCTTTTACTCTCGTCCAACTGAATCAGTCTATATTATACCTCAGGAGTAGAAGGAACGTAAGAATGGTCCTTTTTTACCTCGTCCAACTGAATCAGTCTATATTATACCCCAAGAAGAAAGGAACGTAAGAATGGTCCTTTACCTCGTCCAACTGAATCAGTCTATATTATACCTCAGTAGGAAGGAACGTAAGAATGGTCCTTTTACCTCGTCCAACTGAATCAGTCTATATTATACCTCAAGAGGAAGGAACGTAAGAAATGGTCCTTTACCTCGTCCAACTGAATCAGTCCATATTATACCTCAGAGGAAGGAACGTAAGAATGGTCCTTTCCTCGTGGACCTCGTCCATTATACCTTAGAATCAGTCTATATTATACCTCAAAACTGGAAGGAACATAAGAATGGTCCTTGTTACCTCGTCCAACTGAATCAGTCTATATTATACCTCAGAGAAAGGAACGTAAGAATGGTCCTTTACCTCGTCCAACTGAATCAGTCTCTATTATACCTCAGTAGGAAGGAACGTAACAATGTTTCTTTTTCCTGGTCCAACTGAATCAGTCTATATTATACCTTCAGGAGGAAGGAACGTAAGAATGGTCCTTTTACCTCGTCCAACTGAATCAGTCTATATTATACCCTCAGGAAGAAGGAACGTAAGAATGGTCCTTTTACCTCGTCCAACTTGAATCAGTCTATATTATACCTTAGGTGAAAAGAACGTAAGAATGGTCATTTTACATCGACCAACTGAATCAGTCAAAATTATACCTCAAGAGGAAGGAACGTAACAATGCTCCTTTTACCTCGTCCAACTGAATCAGTCTATATTATACCTCAAGAGGAAGGAACGTAAGAATGGTCCTTTTACATCGTCCAACTGAATCAGTCAATATTATACCTCAGGAGGATGGAACGTAAGAATGGTCCTTTCACCTCGTCCAACTGAATCAGTCTATATTATACCCCTCAGGAGGAAGGAACGTAAGAATGGTCCTTTTACTCTCGTCCAACTGAATCAGTCTCCATATTATACCTCAGGAGGGAACGTAAGAATGGTCCTTTTACCTCGTCCAACTGAATCAGTCTATATTATACCTCAAGAGGAAGGAACGTAAGAATGGTCCTTACCTCGTCCAACTGAATCAGTCTATATTATACCTCAGGAGAAAGGAACGTAAGAATGGTCCTTTCACCTCGTCCAACTGAATCAGTCTACATTATACCTTAGGAAGAAGGAACGTAAGAATGGTCCTTTTATTTCGTCAAACAGAATCAGTCTATGTTATACCTCAGGAGGAAGGAACATAAGAATGGTCCTTTTTATCATCCAACTGAATCAGTCTATATTATACCTTAGGAGGAAGGAACGTATGAATGATCCTTTCACCTCGTCCAACTGAATCAGTTCCCCTAATATACCTTGGGAGGGAAGGAACGTAACAATGTTTATTTTTCCTGGTCCAACTGAATCAGTCTATATTATACCTCAGGAGGAAGGAACGTAAGAATGGTCCTTTTACCTCGTCCAACTGAATCAGTCTACATTATACCTCAGGAAGAAGGAACGTAAGAATGGTCCTTTCACCTCGTCCAACTGAATCAGTCTTTGTTATACCTCAAGAGGAAAGAACGTATTAATGCTCCTGTTACCTCGTCCAACTGAATCAGTCTATATTATACCTGAGGAGGAAGGGACGTAAGAATGATTATTTTACCTCGTCAAACTGAATCAGTCTATATTATACCTCAAGAGGAAAAAACGTAAGAATGGGACTTTTACATCGTCCAACTGAATCAGTCAATATTATAACTTAGGAGGATGGAACGTAAGAATGGTCCTTTTACCTCGTCCAGTCGAATCTGTCTATATTATACCTCAAAAGGAAGGAACATAAGAATGGTCCTGTTTCTCGTCCAACTGAATCAGTCTATATTATACCTCCAGAGAAAGGAACGTTAGAATGGTCCTTTTACCTCATCCAACTGAATCAGTCTATGTTATACTTCAGGTGGAAGGAACGTAAGAATGGTCCTTTTACCTCGTCCAACTAAATCAGTCTCTATTATACCTCAGTAGGAAGGATCGTAAAAATGGTCCTTTTTCTTCGTCCAATTGAATCAGTCTATATTATACCTCAGGAGGAAAGAACGTAAGAATGGTCCTTTTACATCGACCAACTGAATCAGTCAAAATTATACCTCAAGAGGAGAAGGAACGTAAGTAATGCTCCTTTATTCCTCAAAAGCAACTGAATCAGTCTATATTACACCCTGTGGGAGGAAGGAACGTAAGAAATGATTCTTTTACCTCGTCAATCTGAATCAGTCTATATTATACCTCAAAAGGAAGAAACATAAGAATGATTCTTTTACATCGTCCAACTGAAATCAGTGGCTATTATACCTCAAGAGGAAGGAACGTAAGAATGGTCCTTTTACCTCCAATTCCAACTGAATAAGTCTACATTATACCTCTGTGGAGGAAGCAACGTAAGAATGGCCCTTTACCCCTGACTCAGCTGACTCAGTCTATATTATACCCTCAAGAAAAGGAAACAACGTAAGAATGGTCCTTTACCTCGTCCAAGAACTGAATCAGTCTATTTTATACTCAAGAGGAAGGAACGTTAGAATGGTCCTTTTACCTCATCCAAATGAATCAATCTATGTTATACCTCCTGAGGAAGGAACGTAAAAATGGTCCTTTCACCTCGTCCCACTAAATCAGTCTCTATTATACCCTGGAGGAAGGAAACGTAAGAATGGTCCTTTACCTCGTCCAACTGAATCAGTGTATATTATACCTCAAAAGGTAGGGAACGTAAGAATGGTCCTTACCCCTCGTCCAACTGAATTAGTCTACAATATACCTCAGGAAGAAGGAACGTAAGAATTGTTCTTTTATTTCGTCAAACTGAATCAGTCTATGTTATACCTCAGGAGGAAGGAACATAAGAATGGTCCTTTTTCTCATCCAACTGAATCAATAGTTTCTTATTATACCCTGAAGGAACGTAAGAATGGTCCTTTTCCTCGTCCAACTGAATCAGTCTATATTATACCTCAGAAAGGAACGTAAGAATGGTCCTTTTACCTCGTCCAACTGAATCAGTCTATATTATACCCTCAGGAGGAAGGAACGTAAGAATGATCCTTTTACCTCGTCCAACTGAATAAGTGCCATTATACCTAGGAGGAAGGAACGTAAGAATGTTTCTTTTTCCTGGTCCAACTGAATCAGTCTATATTATACCTCAAGAGGAAGGAACGTAAGAATGGTCCTTTCTTTACCTCGTCCAATTGAATCAGTCTATATTATACCTGCAGGAGAAGGAAGTCAAAAGAATGGTCCTTTACCTCGTCCAACTGAATCAGTCTACATTTATACCTTAGAAGGAAGGAACGTAAGAATGGACCTTTTCCTTTTACCCCGTCCAACTGAATCAAATTATATTATACCCCAGGAGGAAGGAACGTAAGAATGATTCTTTTAACTCGTCCAACTGAATCAGCCCCATTATAAATTCCCCAGGAGGAAGGAACGTAAGAATGGTCCTTACCTCGTCCATCTGAATCAGTCCTTGTTAGCACCTCAGGAAGAAGGAACGTAAGAATGGTCCAGTTACCTCGTCCCACTGAATCAGTCTATATTAGCCATCAAAAGATGGAAGGAACGTAAGAATGGTTCTTTTTACCAAATTCAGTCGAACTAAGGCCCATTTCTTATACCCCACATGAGGAAGCAACGTACACAGAATGGTCTCTTTTTTCTTCGTCCAACTGAATCAGTCTATATTATACCTTCGCAAGAGAAAGGAACGTTAGAATGGTCCTTTTACCCCTACCAACTGAATCAGTCTATGTTATACCTGTGGAGGAAGGAACGTAAGAATGGTCCTTTACATCGTCCAACTGAATCAGTCATGGTATTACAATCTTTAAGAGGATGAAACGTAAGAATGGTCCTTTTACCTCGTCCAGTCGAATCGGGTCTATATTATACTCAAGTAGAAGATGTTCATAAGAATGGTTATTTTACCTCGTCCAAATGAATCAGCCCATATTATACCCTCAGTAGGAAGAAAGGCAAGAACCCGTCCTTCAACCTCGCCCAACCTGAACCGCCCTCAGCCAGTATTTCTTGAGAAAGGAGAAATGGGCGAATGGTCCTTACGCCTTGTCCAACTAAATCAGTCTCTATTATATCTCAAGAGGAAGGAACGTAAGAATGGTCCTTTTCCTTGTCCAACTGAATCAGTCTATATTATACCTCAAGGAGAAGGAACGTAAGAATGGTCCTCCAAGCTCGTCTCAATTCAAATTATCCTCTATCCTGCCTTTCCAAGCAGCAAGGTGGTCGTGAGAATGGTCCTTTTACCTCTGCCATCCAACTGAATCAGCCTATGTTATACTCCTCAGGAGGAAGGAACGTAAGAATGGTCCTCTTACCTCGGTCCAATTGAATCAGTCCATATTACACCTCAGGAAGAAGGAACGTAAGAATGGTCCCTTTTACATCGTCCACCTGAATAAGTCTATATTGTACCCCTGTAGAAGGGATCGTAAGAATGGCTCTTTTACCTCGACCAGCCAAATCAGTCTATATTATACTCCCAAAAGGAAGGAACGTCAGAATAGTCATTTTACCTTTTCCAACTGAATCAGTCTATGTTATACCCTAGGAGGAAGGAACGTAAGAATGATTCTACTCCTCGTTCAACTGAATCAGTCTCTCATTATACCTCATTAGGAAGGAACGTAACAATGTTTCTTTATCCTGGTCCAACTGAATCAGTCTATATTATACCTCAGGAGGAAGGAACGTAAGAATGGTCCTTTATCTCGTCCAACTGAATCAGTTCATATTATACCTCAGGAAGAAAGGAGTTCCAAGAATGGTCCTATTACCTCGTCAAACTTAATCAGTCAGTCTTATACCTCAAGAGGAAAGGGAATATAGAATGGTCCTTTTTCTCATCCAACTGAATCAGTCTATATTACACCTCAAGAGAAAGGAACGTTAGAATGGACCTTTTACCTAATCCAACTGAATCAGTCTATGCTATACCTCAGGAAGAAGGAACGTAAGAATGGTAGTTTTATTTCGTCCAACTGAATCGTTTCTTGTTTATACCCTCAAGAAGAAAGAACGTAATGCAATGCTCCTGTTATTCCTCGTCCAACTGAATCAGCTCCATATTATACCTCAGGAGTAAGGAAACGTGCGAATGGTCCTTTACCTCGTCAAACTGAATTAGTCTATATTATACCTCAAGAGGAAGGAACATAAGAATGGTCCTTTTTCTCATCCAACTGAATCAGTCTATATTACACCTCTAGAGAAAGGAACGTTAGAATGGTCCTTTTACCTCATCCAACTGAATCAGTCTATGTTATACATCAGGAGGAAGGAACGTAAGAATGATCCTTTTCCCGTCCAACTGAATCAGTCTATATTATACCTCAGGAAGGAACGTAAGAATGGTCCTTTACCTCGTCCAACTGAATCAGTCTATACCCTCAGGAAGAAGGAACGTAAGAATGGTCCTTTACCTCGTCCAACTGAATCAGTCTATATTATACCTCAAGAGGAAAGAACGTAAGAATGTTCTTTTACCTCGTCCAACTGAATCAGTCTATATTATACCCAGGAGGAAGGAACGTAAGAATGATTCTTTTACCTCGTCCAACTGAATCAGTCTATATTATACCTCAAGAGGAAAGGAACGTAAGAATGGTCCTTACTCGTCCAACTGAATCAGTCTATATTATACCTCGGAGGAAGGAACGTAAGAATGGTCCTTTACCTCGTCCACTGAATCAGTCTATATTATACCTCAAAAGGAAGGAACGTAAGAATGGTCCTTTTACCTCGTCCAACTGAATCAGTCTATATTATACCTCAGGAGGAAGGAACGTAAGAATGGTCCTTTTACCTCGTCCAACTGAATCAGTCTATATTATACCTCAGGAGGAAGGAACGTAAGAATGGTCCTTTTACCTCGTCCAACTGAATCAGTCTATATTATACCTCAGAGGAAGGAACGTAAGAATGGTCCTTTTACCTCGTCCAACTGAATCAGTCTATATTATACCTCAGGAGGAAGGAACGTAAGAATGGTCCTTTTACCTCGTCCAACTGAATCAGTCTATATTATACCTCAGGAGGAAGGAACGTAAGAATGGTCCTTTTACCTCGTCCAACTGAATCAGTCTATATTATACCTCAGGAGGAAGGAACGTAAGAATGGTCCTTTTACCTCGTCCAACTGAATCAGTCTATATTATACCTCAGGAGGAAGGAACGTAAGAATGGTCCTTTTACCTCGTCCAACTGAATCAGTCTATATTATACCTCAGGAGGAAGGAACGTAAGAATGGTCCTTTTACCTCGTCCAACTGAATCAGTCTATATTATACCTCAGGAGGAAGGAACGTAAGAATGGTCCTTTTACCTCGTCCAACTGAATCAGTCTATATTATACCTCAGGAGGAAGGAACGTAAG
The DNA here is from genome assembly GCF_004210375.1 of Tachypleus tridentatus. Classification (NCBI taxonomy): domain Eukaryota; kingdom Metazoa; phylum Arthropoda; class Merostomata; order Xiphosura; family Limulidae; genus Tachypleus; species Tachypleus tridentatus. The sequence goes on from NC_134827.1 coordinate 59,855,112, forward strand.
AATGGTCCTTTTACCTCGTCCAACTGAATCAGTCTATATTATACCTCAGGAGGAAGGAACGTAAGAATGGTCCTTTTACCTCGTCCAACTGAATCAGTCTATATTATACCTCAGGAGGAAGGAACGTAAGAATGGTCCTTTTACCTCGTCCAACTGAATCAGTCTATATTATACCTCAGGAGGAAGGAACGTAAGAATGGTCCTTTTACCTCGTCCAACTGAATCAGTCTATATTATACCTCAGGAGGAAGGAACGTAAGAATGGTCCTTTTACCTCGTCCAACTGAATCAGTCTATATTATACCTCAGAGGAAGGAACGTAAGAATGGTCCTTTTACCTCGTCCAACTGAATCAGTCTATATTATACCTCAGGAGGAAGGAACGTAAGAATGGTCCTTTTACCTCGTCCAACTGAATCAGTCTATATTATACCTCAGGAGGAAGGAACGTAAGAATGGTCCTTTTACCTCGTCCAACTGAATCAGTCTATATTATACCTCAGGAGGAAGGAACGTAAGAATGGTCCTTTTACCTCGTCCAACTGAATCAGTCTATATTATACCTCAGGAGGAAGGAACGTAAGAATGGTCCTTTTACCTCGTCCAACTGAATCAGTCTATATTATACCTCAGGAGGAAGGAACGTAAGAATGGTCCTTTTACCTCGTCCAACTGAATCAGTCTATATTATACCTCAGGAGGAAGGAACGTAAGAATGGTCCTTTTACCTCGTCCAACTGAATCAGTCTATATTATACCTCAGGAGGAAGGAACGTAAGAATGGTCCTTTTACCTCGTCCAACTGAATCAGTCTATATTATACCTCAGGAGGAAGGAACGTAAGAATGGTCCTTTTACCTCGTCCAACTGAATCAGTCTATATTATACCTCAGGAGGAAGGAACGTAAGAATGGTCCTTTTACCTCGTCCAACTGAATCAGTCTATATTATACCTCAGGAGGAAGGAACGTAAGAATGGTCCTTTTACCTCGTCCAACTGAATCAGTCTATATTATACCTCAGGAGGAAGGAACGTAAGAATGGTCCTTTACCTCGTCCAACTGAATCAGTCTACATTATACCTCAGGAGGAAGGAACGTAAGAATGGTCCTTTTACCTCGTCAAACTGAATCAGTCTATATTATACCTCAAGAGGAAGGAACGTAAGAATGGTCCTTTTACCTCGTCCAACTGAATCAGTCTATATTATACCTCAGGAGGAAGGAACGTAAGAATGGTCCTTTTACCTCGTCCAACTGAATCAGTCTATATTATACCTCAGGAGGAAGGAACGTAAGAATGGTCCTTTTACCTCGTCCAACTGAATCAGTCTATATTATACCTCAGGAGGAAGGAACGTAAGAATGGTCCTTTTACCTCGTCCAACTGAATCAGTCTATATTATACCTCAGGAGGAAGGAACGTAAGAATGGTCCTTTTACCTCGTCCAACTGAATCAGTCTATATTATACCTCAGGAGGAAGGAACGTAAGAATGGTCCTTTTACCTCGTCCAACTGAATCAGTCTATATTATACCTCAGGAGGAAGGAACGTAAGAATGGTCCTTTTACCTCGTCCAACTGAATCAGTCTATATTATACCTCAGGAGGAAGGAACGTAAGAATGGTCCTTTTACCTCGTCCAACTGAATCAGTCTATATTATACCTCAGGAGGAAGGAACGTAAGAATGGTCCTTTTACCTCGTCCAACTGAATCAGTCTATATTATACCTCAGGAGGAAGGAACGTAAGAATGGTCCTTTTACCTCGTCCAACTGAATCAGTCTATATTATACCTCAGGAGGAAGGAACGTAAGAATGGTCCTTTTACCTCGTCCAACTGAATCAGTCTATATTATACCTCAGGAGGAAGGAACGTAAGAATGGTCCTTTTACCTCGTCCAACTGAATCAGTCTATATTATACCTCAGGAGGAAGGAACGTAAGAATGGTCCTTTTACCTCGTCCAACTGAATCAGTCTATATTATACCTCAGGAGGAAGGAACGTAAGAATGGTCCTTTTACCTCGTCCAACTGAATCAGTCTATATTATACCTCAGGAGGAAGGAACGTAAGAATGGTCCTTTACCTCGTCCAACTGAATCAGTCTATATTATACCTCAGGAGGAAGGAACGTAAGAATGGTCCTTTTACCTCGTCCAACTGAATCAGTCTATATTATACCTCAGGAGGAAGGAACGTAAGAATGGTCCTTTTACCTCGTCCAACTGAATCAGTCTATATTATACCTCAGGAGGAAGGAACGTAAGAATGGTCCTTTTACCTCGTCCAACTGAATCAGTCTATATTATACCTCAGGAGGAAGGAACGTAAGAATGGTCCTTTTACCTCGTCCAACTGAATCAGTCTATATTATACCTCAGGAGGAAGGAACGTAAGAATGGTCCTTTTACCTCGTCCAACTGAATCAGTCTATATTATACCTCAGGAGGAAGGAACGTAAGAATGGTCCTTTTACCTCGTCCAACTGAATCAGTCTATATTATACCTCAGGAGGAAGGAACGTAAGAATGGTCCTTTTACCTCGTCCAACTGAATCAGTCTATATTATACCTCAGGAGGAAGGAACGTAAGAATGGTCCTTTTACCTCGTCCAACTGAATCAGTCTATATTATACCTCAGGAGGAAGGAACGTAAGAATGGTCCTTTTACCTCGTCCAACTGAATCAGTCTATATTATACCTCAGGAGGAAGGAACGTAAGAATGGTCCTTTACCTCGTCCAACTGAATCAGTCTATATTATACCTCAGGAGGAAGGAACGTAAGAATGGTCCTTTTACCTCGTCCAACTGAATCAGTCTATATTATACCTCAGGAGGAAGGAACGTAAGAATGGTCCTTTTACCTCGTCCAACTGAATCAGTCTATATTATACCTCAGGAGGAAGGAACGTAAGAATGGTCCTTTTACCTCGTCCAACTGAATCAGTCTATATTATACCTCAGGAGGAAGGAACGTAAGAATGGTCCTTTTACCTCGTCCAACTGAATCAGTCTATATTATACCTCAGGAGGAAGGAACGTAAGAATGGTCCTTTTACCTCGTCCAACTGAATCAGTCTATATTATACCTCAGGAGGAAGGAACGTAAGAATGGTCCTTTTACCTCGTCCAACTGAATCAGTCTATATTATACCTCAGGAGGAAGGAACGTAAGAATGGTCCTTTTACCTCGTCCAACTGAATCAGTCTATATTATACCTCAGGAGGAAGGAACGTAAGAATGGTCCTTTTACCTCGTCCAACTGAATCAGTCTATATTATACCTCAGGAGGAAGGAACGTAAGAATGGTCCTTTTACCTCGTCCAACTGAATCAGTCTATATTATACCTCAGGAGGAAGGAACGTAAGAATGGTCCTTTTACCTCGTCCAACTGAATCAGTCTATATTATACCTCAGGGAAGGAACGTAAGAATGGTCCTTTTACCTCGTCCAACTGAATCAGTCTATATTATACCTCAGGAGGAAGGAACGTAAGAATGGTCCTTTTACCTCGTCCAACTGAATCAGTCTATATTATACCTCAGGAGGAAGGAACGTAAGAATGGTCCTTTTACCTCGTCCAACTGAATCAGTCTATATTATACCTCAGGAGGAAGGAACGTAAGAATGGTCCTTTTACCTCGTCCAACTGAATCAGTCTATATTATACCTCAGGAGGAAGGAACGTAAGAATGGTCCTTTTACCTCGTCCAACTGAATCAGTCTATATTATACCTCAGGAGGAAGGAACGTAAGAATGGTCCTTTTACCTCGTCCAACTGAATCAGTCTATATTATACCTCAGGAGGAAGGAACGTAAGAATGGTCCTTTTACCTCGTCCAACTGAATCAGTCTATATTATACCTCAGGAGGAAGGAACGTAAGAATGGTCCTTTTACCTCGTCCAACTGAATCAGTCTATATTATACCTCAGGAGGAAGGAACGTAAGAATGGTCCTTTTACCTCGTCCAACTGAATCAGTCTATATTATACCTCAGGAGGAAGGAACGTAAGAATGGTCCTTTTACCTCGTCCAACTGAATCAGTCTATATTATACCTCAGGAGGAAGGAACGTAAGAATGGTCCTTTTACCTCGTCCAACTGAATCAGTCTATATTATACCTCAGGAGGAAGGAACGTAAGAATGGTCCTTTTACCTCGTCCAACTGAATCAGTCTATATTATACCTCAGGAGGAAGGAACGTAAGAATGGTCCTTTTACCTCGTCCAACTGAATCAGTCTATATTATACCTCAGGAGGAAGGAACGTAAGAATGGTCCTTTTACCTCGTCCAACTGAATCAGTCTATATTATACCTCAAGAGGAAGGAACGTAAGAATGGTCCTTTTACCTCGTCCAACTGAATCAGTCTATATTATACCTCAGGAGGAAGGAACGTAAGAATGGTCCTTTTACCTCGTCCAACTGAATCAGTCTATATTATACCTCAGGAGGAAGGAACGTAAGAATGGTCCTTTTACCTCGTCCAACTGAATCAGTCTATATTATACCTCAGGAGGAAGGAACGTAAGAATGGTCCTTTTACCTCGTCCAACTGAATCAGTCTATATTATACCTCAGGAGGAAGGAACGTAAGAATGGTCCTTTTACCTCGTCCAACTGAATCAGTCTATATTATACCTCAGGAGGAAGGAACGTAAGAATGGTCCTTTTACCTCGTCCAACTGAATCAGTCTATATTATACCTCAGGAGGAAGGAACGTAAGAATGGTCCTTTTACCTCGTCCAACTGAATCAGTCTATATTATACCTCAGGAGGAAGGAACGTAAGAATGGTCCTTTTACCTCGTCCAACTGAATCAGTCTATATTATACCTCAGGAGGAAGGAACGTAAGAATGGTCCTTTTACCTCGTCCAACTGAATCAGTCTATATTATACCTCAGGAGGAAGGAACGTAAGAATGGTCCTTTACCTCGTCCAACTGAATCAGTCTATATTATACCTCAGGAGGAAGGAACGTAAGAATGGTCCTTTTACCTCGTCCAACTGAATCAGTCTATATTATACCTCAGGAGGAAGGAACGTAAGAATGGTCCTTTTACCTCGTCCAACTGAATCAGTCTATATTATAGGAGGAAGGAACGTAAGAATGGTCCTCAGGAGGAAGGAACGTAAGAATGGTCCTTTTACCTCGTCCAACTGAATCAGTCTATATTATACCTCAGGAGGAAGGAACGTAAGAATGGTCCTTTTACCTCGTCCAACTGAATCAGTCTATATTATACCTCAGGAGGAAGGAACGTAAGAATGGTCCTTTTACCTCGTCCAACTGAATCAGTCTATATTATACCTCAGGAGGAAGGAACGTAAGAATGGTCCTTTTACCTCGTCCAACTGAATCAGTCTATATTATACCTCAGGAGGAAGGAACGTAAGAATGGTCCTTTTACCTCGTCCAACTGAATCAGTCTATATTATACCTCAGGAGGAAGGAACGTAAGAATGGTCCTTTTACCTCGTCCAACTGAATCAGTCTATATTATACCTCAGGAGGAAGGAACGTAAGAATGGTCCTTTTACCTCGTCCAACTGAATCAGTCTATATTATACCTCAGGAGGAAGGAACGTAAGAATGGTCCTTTTACCTCGTCCAACTGAATCAGTCTATATTATACCTCAGGAGGAAGGAACGTAAGAATGGTCCTTTTACCTCGTCCAACTGAATCAGTCTATATTATACCTCAGGAGGAAGGAACGTAAGAATGGTCCTTTTACCTCGTCCAACTGAATCAGTCTATATTATACCTCAGGAGGAAGGAACGTAAGAATGGTCCTTTTACCTCGTCCAACTGAATCAGTCTATATTATACCTCAGGAGGAAGGAACGTAAGAATGGTCCTTTTACCTCGTCCAACTGAATCAGTCTATATTATACCTCAGGAGGAAGGAACGTAAGAATGGTCCTTTTACCTCGTCCAACTGAATCAGTCTATTATTATACCTCGTCCAACTGAATCAGTCTATATTATACCTCAAGAAAGGAACGTAAGAATGGTCCTTTTACCTCGTCCAACTGAATCAGTCTATATTATACCTCAGGAGGAAGGAACGTAAGAATGGTCCTTTTACCTCGTCCAACTGAATCAGTCTATATTATACCTCAGGAGGAAGGAACGTAAGAATGGTCCTTTTACCTCGTCCAACTGAATCAGTCTATATTATACCTCAGGAGGAAGGAACGTAAGAATGGTCCTTTTACCTCGTCCAACTGAATCAGTCTATATTATACCTCAGGAGGAAGGAACGTAAGAATGGTCCTTTTACCTCGTCCAACTGAATCAGTCTATATTATACCTCAGGAGGAAGGAACGTAAGAATGGTCCTTTTACCTCGTCCAACTGAATCAGTCTATATTATACCTCAGGAGGAAGGAACGTAAGAATGGTCCTTTTACCTCGTCCAACTGAATCAGTCTATATTATACCTCAGGAGGAAGGAACGTAAGAATGGTCCTTTTACCTCGTCCAACTGAATCAGTCTATATTATACCTCAGGAGGAAGGAACGTAAGAATGGTCCTTTTACCTCGTCCAACTGAATCAGTCTATATTATACCTCAGGAGGAAGGAACGTAAGAATGGTCCTTTTACCTCGTCCAACTGAATCAGTCTATATTATACCTCAGGAGGAAGGAACGTAAGAATGGTCCTTTTACCTCGTCCAACTGAATCAGTCTATATTATACCTCAGGAGGAAGGAACGTAAGAATGGTCCTTTTACCTCGTCCAACTGAATCAGTCTATATTATACCTCAGGAGGAAGGAACGTAAGAATGGTCCTTTTACCTCGTCCAACTGAATCAGTCTATATTATACCTCAGGAGGAAGGAACGTAAGAATGGTCCTTTTACCTCGTCCAACTGAATCAGTCTATATTATACCTCAGGAGGAAGGAACGTAAGAATGGTCCTTTTACCTCGTCCAACTGAATCAGTCTATATTATACCTCAGGAGGAAGGAACGTAAGAATGGTCCTTTTACCTCGTCCAACTGAATCAGTCTATATTATACCTCAGGAGGAAGGAACGTAAGAATGGTCCTTTTACCTCGTCCAACTGAATCAGTCTATATTATACCTCAGGAGGAAGGAACGTAAGAATGGTCCTTTTACCTCGTCCAACTGAATCAGTCTATATTATACCTCAGGAGGAAGGAACGTAAGAATGGTCCTTTTACCTCGTCCAACTGAATCAGTCTATATTATACCTCAAGAGGAAGGAACGTAAGAATGGTCCTTTTACCTCGTCCAACTGAATCAGTCTATATTATACCTCAGGAGGAAGGAACGTAAGAATGGTCCTTTTACCTCGTCCAACTGAATCAGTCTATATTATACCTCAGGAGGAAGGAACGTAAGAATGGTCCTTTTACCTCGTCCAACTGAATCAGTCTATATTATACCTCAGGAGGAAGGAACGTAAGAATGGTCCTTTTACCTCGTCCAACTGAATCAGTCTATATTATACCTCAGGAGGAAGGAACGTAAGAATGGTCCTTTTACCTCGTCCAACTGAATCAGTCTATATTATACCTCAGGAGGAAGGAACGTAAGAATGGTCCTTTTACCTCGTCCAACTGAATCAGTCTATATTATACCTCAGGAGGAAGGAACGTAAGAATGGTCCTTTTACCTCGTCCAACTGAATCAGTCTATATTATACCTCAGGAGGAAGGAACGTAAGAATGGTCCTTTTACCTCGTCCAACTGAATCAGTCTATATTATACCTCAGGAGGAAGGAACGTAAGAATGGTCCTTTTACCTCGTCCAACTGAATCAGTCTATATTATACCTCAGGAGGAAGGAACGTAAGAATGGTCCTTTTACCTCGTCCAACTGAATCAGTCTATATTATACCTCAGGAGGAAGGAACGTAAGAATGGTCCTTTTACCTCGTCCAACTGAATCAGTCTATATTATACCTCAGGAGGAAGGAACGTAAGAATGGTCCTTTTACCTCGTCCAACTGAATCAGTCTATATTATACCTCAGGAGGAAGGAACGTAAGAATGGTCCTTTTACCTCGTCCAACTGAATCAGTCTATATTATACCTCAGGAGGAAGGAACGTAAGAATGGTCCTTTACCTCGTCCAACTGAATCAGTCTATATTATACCTCAGGAGGAAGGAACGTAAGAATGGTCCTTTTACCTCGTCCAACTGAATCAGTCTATATTATACCTCGTCCAACTGAATCAGTCTAATTATACCTCAGGAAAGGAACGTAAGAATGGTCCTTTTACCTCGTCCAACTGAATCAGTCTATATTATACCTCAGGAGGAAGGAACGTAAGAATGGTCCTTTTACCTCGTCCAACTGAATCAGTCTATATTATACCTCAAGAGGAAGGAACGTAAGAATGGTCCTTTTACCTCGTCCAACTGAATCAGTCTATATTATACCTCAGGAGGAAGGAACGTAAGAATGGTCCTTTTACCTCGTCCAACTGAATCAGTCTATATTATACCTCAGGAGGAAGGAACGTAAGAATGGTCCTTTTACCTCGTCCAACTGAATCAGTCTATATTATACCTCAGGAGGAAGGAACGTAAGAATGGTCCTTTTACCTCGTCCAACTGAATCAGTCTATATTATACCTCAGGAGGAAGGAACGTAAGAATGGTCCTTTTACCTCGTCCAACTGAATCAGTCTATATTATACCTCAGGAGGAAGGAACGTAAGAATGGTCCTTTTACCTCGTCCAACTGAATCAGTCTATATTATACCTCAGGAGGAAGGAACGTAAGAATGGTCCTTTTACCTCGTCCAACTGAATCAGTCTATATTATACCTCAGGAGGAAGGAACGTAAGAATGGTCCTTTTACCTCGTCCAACTGAATCAGTCTATATTATACCTCAGGAGGAAGGAACGTAAGAATGGTCCTTTTACCTCGTCCAACTGAATCAGTCTATATTATACCTCAGGAGGAAGGAACGTAAGAATGGTCCTTTTACCTCGTCCAACTGAATCAGTCTATATTATACCTCAGGAGGAAGGAACGTAAGAATGGTCCTTTTACCTCGTCCAACTGAATCAGTCTATATTATACCTCAGAGGAAGGAACGTAAGAATGGTCCTTTTACCTCGTCCAACTGAATCAGTCTATATTATACCTCAGGAGGAAGGAACGTAAGAATGGTCCTTTTACCTTTTACCTCGTCCAACTGAATCAGTCTATATTATACCTCAGGAGGAAGGAACGTAAGAATGGTCCTTTACCTCGTCCAACTGAATCAGTCTATATTATACCTCAGGAGGAAGGAACGTAAGAATGGTCCTTTTACCTCGTCCAACTGAATCAGTCTATATTATACCTCAGGAGAAAGGAACGTAAGAATGGTCCTTTTACCTCGTCCAACTGAATCAGTCTATATTATACCTCAGGAGGAAGGAACGTAAGAATGGTCCTTTTACCTCGTCCAACTGAATCAGTCTATATTATACCTCAGGAGGAAGGAACGTAAGAATGGTCCTTTTACCTCGTCCAACTGAATCAGTCTATATTATACCTCAGGAGGAAGGAACGTAAGAATGGTCCTTTTACCTCGTCCAACTGAATCAGTCTATATTATACCTCAGGAGGAAGGAACGTAAGAATGGTCCTTTTACCTCGTCCAACTGAATCAGTCTATATTATACCTCAGGAGGAAGGAACGTAAGAATGGTCCTTTTACCTCGTCCAACTGAATCAGTCTATATTATACCTCAGGAAGGAAGGAACGTAAGAATGGTCCTTTTACCTCGTCCAACTGAATCAGTCTATATTATACCTCAGGAGGAAGGAACGTAAGAATGGTCCTTTTACCTCGTCCAACTGAATCAGTCTATATTATACCTCAGGAGGAAGGAACGTAAGAATGGTCCTTTTACCTCGTCCAACTGAATCAGTCTATATTATACCTCAGGAGGAAGGAACGTAAGAATGGTCCTTTTACCTCGTCCAACTGAATCAGTCTATATTATACCTCAGGAGGAAGGAACGTAAGAATGGTCCTTTTACCTCGTCCAACTGAATCAGTCTATATTATACCTCAGGAGGAAGGAACGTAAGAATGGTCCTTTTACCTCGTCCAACTGAATCAGTCTATATTATACCTCAGGAGGAAGGAACGTAAGAATGGTCCTTTTACCTCGTCCAACTGAATCAGTCTATATTATACCTCAGGAGGAAGGAACGTAAGAATGGTCCTTTTACCTCGTCCAACTGAATCAGTCTATATTATACCTCAGGAGGAAGGAACGTAAGAATGGTCCTTTTACCTCGTCCAACTGAATCAGTCTATATTATACCTCAGGAGGAAGGAACGTAAGAATGGTCCTTTACCTCGTCCAACTGAATCAGTCTATATTATACCTCAGGAGGAAGGAACGTAAGAATGGTCCTTTTACCTCGTCCAACTGAATCAGTCTATATTATACCTCAGGAGGAAGGAACGTAAGAATGGTCCTTTTACCTCGTCCAACTGAATCAGTCTATATTATACCTCAGGAGGAAGGAACGTAAGAATGGTCCTTTTACCTCGTCCAACTGAATCAGTCTATATTATACCTCAGGAGGAAGGAACGTAAGAATGGTCCTTTTACCTCGTCCAACTGAATCAGTCTATATTATACCTCAGGAGGAAGGAACGTAAGAATGGTCCTTTTACCTCGTCCAACTGAATCAGTCTATATTATACCTCAGGAGGAAGGAACGTAAGAATGGTCCTTTTACCTCGTCCAACTGAATCAGTCTATATTATACCTCAGGAGGAAGGAACGTAAGAATGGTCCTTTTACCTCGTCCAACTGAATCAGTCTATATTATACCTCAGGAGGAAGGAACGTAAGAATGGTCCTTTTACCTCGTCCAACTGAATCAGTCTATATTATACCTCAAGAGGAAGGAACGTAAGAATGGTCCTTTTACCTCGTCCAACTGAATCAGTCTATATTATACCTCAGGAGGAAGGAACGTAAGAATGGTCCTTTTACCTCGTCCAACTGAATCAGTCTATATTATACCTCAGGAGGAAGGAACGTAAGAATGGTCCTTTTACCTCGTCCAACTGAATCAGTCTATATTATACCTCAGGAGGAAGGAACGTAAGAATGGTCCTTTACCTCGTCCAACTGAATCAGTCTATATTATACCTCAGGAGGAAGGAACGTAAGAATGGTCCTTTTACCTCGTCCAACTGAATCAGTCTATATTATACCTCAGGAGGAAGGAACGTAAGAATGGTCCTTTTACCTCGTCCAACTGAATCAGTCTATATTATACCTCAGGAGGAAGGAACGTAAGAATGGTCCTTTTACCTCGTCCAACTGAATCAGTCTATATTATACCTCAGGAGGAAGGAACGTAAGAATGGTCCTTTTACCTCGTCCAACTGAATCAGTCTATATTATACCTCAGAGGAAGGAACGTAAGAATGGTCCTTTTACCTCGTCCAACTGAATCAGTCTAATTATACCTCAGGAGAACGTAAGAATGGTCCTTTTACCTCGTCCAACTGAATCAGTCTATATTATACCTCAGGAGGAAGGAACGTAAGAATGGTCCTTTTACCTCGTCCAACTGAATCAGTCTATATTATACCTCAGGAGGAAGGAACGTAAGAATGGTCCTTTTACCTCGTCCAACTGAATCAGTCTATATTATACCTCAGGAGGAAGGAACGTAAGAATGGTCCTTTTACCTCGTCCAACTGAATCAGTCTATATTATACCTCAGGAGGAAGGAACGTAAGAATGGTCCTTTTACCTCGTCCAACTGAATCAGTCTATATTATACCTCAGGAGGAAGGAACGTAAGAATGGTCCTTTTACCTCGTCCAACTGAATCAGTCTATATTATACCTCAGGAGGAAGGAACGTAAGAATGGTCCTTTTACCTCGTCCAACTGAATCAGTCTATATTATACCTCAGGAGGAAGGAACGTAAGAATGGTCCTTTACCTCGTCCAACTGAATCAGTCTATATTATACCTCAGGAGGAAGGAACGTAAGAATGGTCCTTTTACCTCGTCCAACTGAATCAGTCTATATTATACCTCAGGAGGAAGGAACGTAAGAATGGTCCTTTTACCTCGTCCAACTGAATCAGTCTATATTATACCTCAGGAGGAAGGAACGTAAGAATGGTCCTTTTACCTCGTCCAACTGAATCAGTCTATATTATACCTCAGGAGGAAGGAACGTAAGAATGGTCCTTTTACCTCGTCCAACTGAATCAGTCTATATTATACCTCAGGAGGAAGGAACGTAAGAATGGTCCTTTTACCTCGTCCAACTGAATCAGTCTATATTATACCTCAGGAATCAGAAGGAAGGAACGTAAGAATGGTCCTTTTACCTCGTCCAACTGAATCAGTCTATATTATACCTCAGGAGGAAGGAACGTAAGAATGGTCCTTTTACCTCGTCCAACTGAATCAGTCTATATTATACCTCAGGAGGAAGGAACGTAAGAATGGTCCTTTTACCTCGTCCAACTGAATCAGTCTATATTATACCTCAGGAGGAAGGAACGTAAGAATGGTCCTTTTACCTCGTCCAACTGAATCAGTCTATATTATACCTCAGGAGGAAGGAACGTAAGAATGGTCCTTTTACCTCGTCCAACTGAATCAGTCTATATTATACCTCAGGAAGAAGAACGTAAGAATGGTCCTTTTACCTCGTCCAACTGAATCAGTCTATATTATACCTCAGGAGGAAGGAACGTAAGAATGGTCCTTTTACCTCGTCCAACTGAATCAGTCTATATTATACCTCAGGAGGAAGGAACGTAAGAATGGTCCTTTTACCTCGTCCAACTGAATCAGTCTATATTATACCTCAGGAGGAAGGAACGTAAGAATGGTCCTTTTACCTCGTCCAACTGAATCAGTCTATATTATACCTCAGGAGGAAGGAACGTAAGAATGGTCCTTTTACCTCGTCCAACTGAATCAGTCTATATTATACCTCAGGAGGAAGGAACGTAAGAATGGTCCTTTTACCTCGTCCAACTGAATCAGTCTATATTATACCTCAGGAGGAAGGAACGTAAGAATGGTCCTTTTACCTCGTCCAACTGAATCAGTCTATATTATACCTCAGGAGGAAGGAACGTAAGAATGGTCCTTTTACCTCGTCCAACTGAATCAGTCTATATTATACCTCAGGAGGAAGGAACGTAAGAATGGTCCTTTTACCTCGTCCAACTGAATCAGTCTATATTATACCTCAAGAGGAAGGAACGTAAGAATGGTCCTTTTACCTCGTCCAACTGAATCAGTCTATATTATACCTCAGGAGGAAGGAACGTAAGAATGGTCCTTTTACCTCGTCCAACTGAATCAGTCTATATTATACCTCAGGAGGAAGGAACGTAAGAATGGTCCTTTTACCTCGTCCAACTGAATCAGTCTATATTATACCTCAGGAGGAAGGAACGTAAGAATGGTCCTTTACCTCGTCCAACTGAATCAGTCTATATTATACCTCAGGAGGAAGGAACGTAAGAATGGTCCTTTTACCTCGTCCAACTGAATCAGTCTATATTATACCTCAGGAGGAAGGAACGTAAGAATGGTCCTTTTACCTCGTCCAACTGAATCAGTCTATATTATACCTCAGGAGGAAGGAACGTAAGAATGGTCCTTTTACCTCGTCCAACTGAATCAGTCTATATTATACCTCAAGAGGAAGGAACGTAAGAATGGTCCTTTTACCTCGTCCAACTGAATCAGTCTATATTATACCTCAGGAGGAAGGAACGTAAGAATGGTCCTTTTACCTCGTCCAACTGAATCAGTCTATATTATACCTCAGGAGGAAGGAACGTAAGAATGGTCCTTTTACCTCGTCCAACTGAATCAGTCTATATTATACCTCAGGAGGAAGGAACGTAAGAATGGTTCTTTTACCTCGTCCAACTGAATCAGTCTATATTATACCTCAGGAGGAAAGAAACGTAAGAATGGTCCTTTTACCTCGTCCAACTGAATCAGTCTATATTATACCTCAGGAGGAAGGAACGTAAGAATGGTCCTTTTACCTCGTCCAACTGAATCAGTCTATATTATACCTCAGAGGAAGGAACGTAAGAATGGTCCTTTTACCTCGTCCAACTGAATCAGTCTATATTATACCTCAGGAGGAAGGAACGTAAGAATGGTCCTTTTACCTCGTCCAACTGAATCAGTCTATATTATACCTCAGGAGGAAGGAACGTAAGAATGGTCCTTTTACCTCGTCCAACTGAATCAGTCTATATTATACCTCAGGAGGAAGGAACGTAAGAATGGTCCTTTTACCTCGTCCAACTGAATCAGTCTATATTATACCTCAGGAGGAAGGAACGTAAGAATGGTCCTTTTACCTCGTCCAACTGAATCAGTCTATATTATACCTCAGGAGGAAGGAACGTAAGAATGGTCCTTTTACCTCGTCCAACTGAATCAGTCTATATTATACCTCAGGAGGAAGGAACGTAAGAATGGTCCTTTTACCTCGTCCAACTGAATCAGTCTATATTATACCTCAGGAGGAAGGAACGTAAGAATGGTCCTTTTACCTCGTCCAACTGAATCAGTCTATATTATACCTCAGGAGGAAGGAACGTAAGAATGGTCCTTTTACCTCGTCCAACTGAATCAGTCTATATTATACCTCAAGAGGAAGGAACGTAAGAATGGTCCTTTTACCTCGTCCAACTGAATCAGTCTATATTATACCTCAGGAGGAAGGAACGTAAGAATGGTCCTTTTACCTCGTCCAACTGAATCAGTCTATATTATACCTCAGGAGGAAGGAACGTAAGAATGGTCCTTTTACCTCGTCCAACTGAATCAGTCTATATTATACCTCAGGAGGAAGGAACGTAAGAATGGTCCTTTTACCTCGTCCAACTGAATCAGTCTATATTATACCTCAGGAGGAAGGAACGTAAGAATGGTCCTTTTACCTCGTCCAACTGAATCAGTCTATATTATACCTCAGGAGGAAGGAACGTAAGAATGGTCCTTTTACCTCGTCCAACTGAATCAGTCTATATTATACCTCAGGAGGAAGGAACGTAAGAATGGTCCTTTTACCTCGTCCAACTGAATCAGTCTATATTATACCTCAGGAGGAAGGAACGTAAGAATGGTCCTTTTACCTCGTCCAACTGAATCAGTCTATATTATACCTCAGGAGGAAGGAACGTAAGAATGGTCCTTTTACCTCGTCCAACTGAATCAGTCTATATTATACCTCAGGAGGAAGGAACGTAAGAATGGTCCTTTACCTCGTCCAACTGAATCAGTCTATATTATACCTCAGGAGGAAGGAACGTAAGAATGGTCCTTTTACCTCGTCCAACTGAATCAGTCTATATTATACCTCAGGAGGAAGGAACGTAAGAATGGTCCTTTTACCTCGTCCAACTGAATCAGTCTATATTATACCTCAGGAGGAAGGAACGTAAGAATGGTCCTTTTACCTCGTCCAACTGAATCAGTCTATATTATACCTCAGGAGGAAGGAACGTAAGAATGGTCCTTTTACCTCGTCCAACTGAATCAGTCTATATTATACCTCAGGAGGAAGGAACGTAAGAATGGTCCTTTTCGTCCAACTGAATCAGTCTATATTATACCAACGTAAGAATGGTCCTTTTACCTCGTCCAACTGAATCAGTCTATATTATACCTCAGGAGGAAGGAACGTAAGAATGGTCCTTTTACCTCGTCCAACTGAATCAGTCTATATTATACCTCAGTAAGAATGGTCCTTTTACCTCGTCCAACTGAATCAGTCTATATTATACCTCAGGAGGAAGGAACGTAAGAATGGTCCTTTTACCTCGTCCAACTGAATCAGTCTATATTATACCTCAGGAGGAAGGAACGTAAGAATGGTCCTTTTACCTCGTCCAACTGAATCAGTCTATATTATACCTCAGGAGGAAGGAACGTAAGAATGGTCCTTTTACCTCGTCCAACTGAATCAGTCTATATTATACCTCAGGAGGAAGGAACGTAAGAATGGTCCTTTTACCTCGTCCAACTGAATCAGTCTATATTATACCTCAGGAGGAAGGAACGTAAGAATGGTCCTTTTACCTCGTCCAACTGAATCAGTCTATATTATACCTCAGGAGGAAGGAACGTAAGAATGGTCCTTTACCTCGTCCAACTGAATCAGTCTATATTATACCTCAGGAGGAAGGAACGTAAGAATGGTCCTTTTACCTCGTCCAACTGAATCAGTCTATATTATACCTCAGGAGGAAGGAACGTAAGAATGGTCCTTTTACCTCGTCCAACTGAATCAGTCTATATTATACCTCAGGAGGAAGGAACGTAAGAATGGTCCTTTTACCTCGTCCAACTGAATCAGTCTATATTATACCTCAGGAGGAAGGAACGTAAGAATGGTCCTTTTACCTCGTCCAACTGAATCAGTCTATATTATACCTCAGGAGGAAGGAACGTAAGAATGGTCCTTTTACCTCGTCCAACTGAATCAGTCTATATTATACCTCAGGAGGAAGGAACGTAAGAATGGTCCTTTTACCTCGTCCAACTGAATCAGTCTATATTATACCTCAGGAGGAAGGAACGTAAGAATGGTCCTTTTACCTCGTCCAACTGAATCAGTCTATATTATACCTCAGGAGGAAGGAACGTAAGAATGGTCCTTTTACCTCGTCCAACTGAATCAGTCTATATTATACCTCAAGAGGAAGGAACGTAAGAATGGTCCTTTTACCTCGTCCAACTGAATCAGTCTATATTATACCTCAGGAGGAAGGAACGTAAGAATGGTCCTTTTACCTCGTCCAACTGAATCAGTCTATATTATACCTCAGGAGGAAGGAACGTAAGAATGGTCCTTTTACCTCGTCCAACTGAATCAGTCTATATTATACCTCAGGAGGAAGGAACGTAAGAATGGTCCTTTTACCTCGTCCAACTGAATCAGTCTATATTATACCTCAGGAGGAAGGAACGTAAGAATGGTCCTTTTACCTCGTCCAACTGAATCAGTCTATATTATACCTCAGGAGGAAGGAACGTAAGAATGGTCCTTTTACCTCGTCCAACTGAATCAGTCTATATTATACCTCAGGAGGAAGGAACGTAAGAATGGTCCTTTTACCTCGTCCAACTGAATCAGTCTATATTATACCTCAGGAGGAAGGAACGTAAGAATGGTCCTTTACCTCGTCCAACTGAATCAGTCTATATTATACCTCAGGAGGAAGGAACGTAAGAATGGTCCTTTTACCTCGTCCAACTGAATCAGTCTATATTATACCTCAGGAGGAAGGAACGTAAGAATGGTCCTTTTACCTCGTCCAACTGAATCAGTCTATATTATACCTCAGGAGGAAGGAACGTAAGAATGGTCCTTTACCTCGTCCAACTGAATCAGTCTATATTATACCTCAGGAGGAAGGAACGTAAGAATGGTCCTTTTACCTCGTCCAACTGAATCAGTCTATATTATACCTCAGGAGGAAGGAACGTAAGAATGGTCCTTTTACCTCGTCCAACTGAATCAGTCTATATTATACCTCAGGAGGAAGGAACGTAAGAATGGTCCTTTTACCTCGTCCAACTGAATCAGTCTATATTATACCTCAGGAGGAAGGAACGTAAGAATGGTCCTTTTACCTCGTCCAACTGAATCAGTCTATATTATACCTCAGGAGGAAGGAACGTAAGAATGGTCCTTTTACCTCGTCCAACTGAATCAGTCTATATTATACCTCAGGAGGAAGGAACGTAAGAATGGTCCTTTTACCTCGTCCAACTGAATCAGTCTATATTATACCTCAGGAGGAAGGAACGTAAGAATGGTCCTTTTACCTCGTCCAACTGAATCAGTCTATATTATACCTCAGGAGGAAGGAACGTAAGAATGGTCCTTTTACCTCGTCCAACTGAATCAGTCTATATTATACCTCAAGAGGAAGGAACGTAAGAATGGTCCTTTTACCTCGTCCAACTGAATCAGTCTATATTATACCTCAGGAGGAAGGAACGTAAGAATGGTCCTTTTACCTCGTCCAACTGAATCAGTCTATATTATACCTCAGGAGGAAGGAACGTAAGAATGGTCCTTTTACCTCGTCCAACTGAATCAGTCTATATTATACCTCAGGAGGAAGGAACGTAAGAATGGTCCTTTTACCTCGTCCAACTGAATCAGTCTATATTATACCTCAGGAGGAAGGAACGTAAGAATGGTCCTTTTACCTCGTCCAACTGAATCAGTCTATATTATACCTCAGGAGGAAGGAACGTAAGAATGGTCCTTTTACCTCGTCCAACTGAATCAGTCTATATTATACCTCAGGAGGAAGGAACGTAAGAATGGTCCTTTTACCTCGTCCAACTGAATCAGTCTATATTATACCTCAGGAGGAAGGAACGTAAGAATGGTCCTTTTACCTCGTCCAACTGAATCAGTCTATATTATACCTCAGGAGGAAGGAACGTAAGAATGGTCCTTTTACCTCGTCCAACTGAATCAGTCTATATTATACCTCAGGAGGAAGGAACGTAAGAATGGTCCTTTTACCTCGTCCAACTGAATCAGTCTATATTATACCTCAGGAGGAAGGAACGTAAGAATGGTCCTTTTACCTCGTCCAACTGAATCAGTCTATATTATACCTCAGGAGGAAGGAACGTAAGAATGGTCCTTTTACCTCGTCCAACTGAATCAGTCTATATTATACCTCAGGAGGAAGGAACGTAAGAATGGTCCTTTTACCTCGTCCAACTGAATCAGTCTATATTATACCTCAGGAGGAAGGAACGTAAGAATGGTCCTTTTACCTCGTCCAACTGAATCAGTCTATATTATACCTCAGGAGGAAGGAACGTAAGAATGGTCCTTTTACCTCGTCCAACTGAATCAGTCTATATTATACCTCAGGAGGAAGGAACGTAAGAATGGTCCTTTTACCTCGTCCAACTGAATCAGTCTATATTATACCTCAGGAGGAAGGAACGTAAGAATGGTCCTTTTACCTCGTCCAACTGAATCAGTCTATATTATACCTCAGGAGGAAGGAACGTAAGAATGGTCCTTTTACCTCGTCCAACTGAATCAGTCTATATTATACCTCAGGAGGAAGGAACGTAAGAATGGTCCTTTTACCTCGTCCAACTGAATCAGTCTATATTATACCTCAGGAGGAAGGAACGTAAGAATGGTCCTTTTACCTCGTCCAACTGAATCAGTCTATATTATACCTCAGGAGGAAGGAACGTAAGAATGGTCCTTTTACCTCGTCCAACTGAATCAGTCTATATTATACCTCAGGAGGAAGGAACGTAAGAATGGTCCTTTTACCTCGTCCAACTGAATCAGTCTATATTATACCTCAGGAGGAAGGAACGTAAGAATGGTCCTTTTACCTCGTCCAACTGAATCAGTCTATATTATACCTCAGGAGGAAGGAACGTAAGAATGGTCCTTTTACCTCGTCCAACTGAATCAGTCTATATTATACCTCAGGAGGAAGGAACGTAAGAATGGTCCTTTTACCTCGTCCAACTGAATCAGTCTATATTATACCTCAGGAGGAAGGAACGTAAGAATGGTCCTTTTACCTCGTCCAACTGAATCAGTCTATATTATACCTCAGGAGGAAGGAACGTAAGAATGGTCCTTTTACCTCGTCCAACTGAATCAGTCTATATTATACCTCAGGAGGAAGGAACGTAAGAATGGTCCTTTTACCTCGTCCAACTGAATCAGTCTATATTATACCTCAAGAGGGAAGGAACGTAAGAATGGTCCTTTTACCTCGTCCAACTGAATCAGTCTATATTATACCTCAGGAGGAAGGAACGTAAGAATGGTCCTTTTACCTCGTCCAACTGAATCAGTCTATATTATACCTCAAGAGGAAGGAACGTAAGAATGGTCCTTTTACCTCGTCCAACTGAATCAGTCTATATTATACCTCAGGAGGAAGGAACGTAAGAATGGTCCTTTTACCTCGTCCAACTGAATCAGTCTATATTATACCTCAGGAGGAAGGAACGTAAGAATGGTCCTTTTACCTCGTCCAACTGAATCAGTCTATATTATACCTCAGGAGGAAGGAACGTAAGAATGGTCCTTTTACCTCGTCCAACTGAATCAGTCTATATTATACCTCAGGAGGAAGGAACGTAAGAATGGTCCTTTTACCTCGTCCAACTGAATCAGTCTATATTATACCTCAGGAGGAAGGAACGTAAGAATGGTCCTTTTACCTCGTCCAACTGAATCAGTCTATATTATACCTCAGGAGGAAGGAACGTAAGAATGGTCCTTTTACCTCGTCCAACTGAATCAGTCTATATTATACCTCAGGAGGAAGGAACGTAAGAATGGTCCTTTTACCTCGTCCAACTGAATCAGTCTATATTATACCTCAAGAGGAAGGAACGTAAGAATGGTCCTTTTACCTCGTCCAACTGAATCAGTCTATATTATACCTCAGGAGGAAGGAACGTAAGAATGGTCCTTTTACCTCGTCCAACTGAATCAGTCTATATTATACCTCAGGAGGAAGGAACGTAAGAATGGTCCTTTTACCTCGTCCAACTGAATCAGTCTATATTATACCTCAGGAGGAAGGAACGTAAGAATGGTCCTTTTACCTCGTCCAACTGAATCAGTCTATATTATACCTCAGGAGGAAGGAACGTAAGAATGGTCCTTTACCTCGTCCAACTGAATCAGTCTATATTATACCTCAGGAGGAAGGAACGTAAGAATGGTCCTTTTACCTCGTCCAACTGAATCAGTCTATATTATACCTCAGGAGGAAGGAACGTAAGAATGGTCCTTTTACCTCGTCCAACTGAATCAGTCTATATTATACCTCAAGAGGAAGGAACGTAAGAATGGTCCTTTTACCTCGTCCAACTGAATCAGTCTATATTATACCTCAGGAGGAAGGAACGTAAGAATGGTCCTTTTACCTCGTCCAACTGAATCAGTCTATATTATACCTCAAGAGGAAGGAACGTAAGAATGGTCCTTTTACCTCGTCCAACTGAATCAGTCTATATTATACCTCAGGAGGAAGGAACGTAAGAATGGTCCTTTTACCTCGTCCAACTGAATCAGTCTATATTATACCTCAGGAGGAAGGAACGTAAGAATGGTCCTTTTACCTCGTCCAACTGAATCAGTCTATATTATACCTCAGGAGGAAGGAACGTAAGAATGGTCCTTTTACCTCGTCCAACTGAATCAGTCTATATTATACCTCAGGAGGAAGGAACGTAAGAATGGTCCTTTACCTCGTCCAACTGAATCAGTCTATATTAT
>NC_134827.1:60185025-60224954 GCF_004210375.1 Tachypleus tridentatus
TGTTATCCTGTTTCACGTTATTATTGTTTAACAGATTCTGTTATCCTGTTTAACGTTATTATTCCTTCCTGATTTAAATGATCAGTTTCAAGTCATTATTCCTTAACAGACACTGTTATCCTTTTTCATGTCACTATTCCTTAACAGACACTGTTATCCTGTTTCACGTCACTATTCCTTAACAGACACTGTTATCCTGTTTACGTCATTATTCCTTAACAGACACTGTTATCCTGTTTCACGTCAGACACTGTTATCTATTTTATTGTTTAACAGACACTGTTATCCTGTTTCACGTCATTATTGTTTAACAGACACTGTTATCCTGTTTCACGTCATATTCCTTAACAGACACTGTTATCCTGTTTCACGTCACTATTCCTTAACAGACACTGTTATCCTCTTTCACGTTATTATTGTTTAACAGATTCTGTTATCCTGTTTCACGTTATTATTCCCTTCCTGATTTAAATGATCAGTTTCAAGTCATTATTCCTTAACAGACACTGTTATCCTCTTTCATGTCACTATTCCTTAACAGACACTGTTATCCTGTTTCACGTCACTATTCCTTAACAGACACTGTTATCCTGTTTCACGTTATTATTGTTTAACAGACACTGTCACTATTCCTGTTTATTATCCTCATCCTTGATTAAAAGACACTGTTATCCTGTTTCACGTCATTATTCCTTAACAGACACTGTTATCCTGTTTCATGTCACTATTCCTTAACAGACACTGTTATCCTGTTTCACGTCACTATTCCTTAACAGACACTGTTATCCTGTTTCACGTCATTATTCCTTAACAGACACTGTTATCCTGTTTCACGTCATTATTCCTTAACAGACACTGTTATCCTGTTTCACGTCATTATTCCTTAACAGACACTGTTATCCTGTTTCACGTCATTATTCCTTAACAGACACTGTTATCCTGTTTCACGTCACTATTCCTTAACAGACACTGTTATCCTGTTTCACGTCACTATTCCTTAACAGACACTGTTATCCTGTTTCACGTCACTATTCCTTAACAGACACTGTTATCCTGTTTCACGTCATTATTGTTTAACAGACACTGTTATCCTGTTTCACGTCACTTATTCCTTAACAGACACTGTTATCCTCTTTTCACGTTATGTTTCATTGTTTAACAGACACTGTTATCCTGTTTCACGTTATTCCTTCCACTTCCTGATTTAAATGATCAGTTTCAAGTCATTATTCCTTAACAGACACTGTTATCCTCTTTCATGTCACTATTCCTTAATAGACACTGTTATCCTGTTTCACGTCACTATTCCTTAACAGACACTGTTATCCTGTTTCACGTCACTATTCCTTAACAGACACTGTTATCCTGTTTCACGTCACTATTCCTTAACAGACACTGTTATCCTGTTTCACGTCATTATTGTTTAACAGACACTGTTATCCTGTTTCACGTCACTATTCCTTAACAGACACTGTTATCCTGTTTCACGTCATTATTCCTTAACAGACACTGTTATCCTGTTTCACGTTATTATTGTTTAACAGATTCTGTTATCCTGTTTAACGTTATTATTCCTTCCTGATTTAAATGATCAGTTTCAAGTCATTATTCCTTAACAGACACTGTTATCCTCTTTCATGTCACTATTTCTTAACAGACACTGTTATCCTGTTTCACGTCACTATTCCTTAACAGACACTGTTATCCTGTTTCACGTCACTATTCCTTAACAGACACTGTTATCCTGTTTCACGTCACTATTCAACAGACACTGTTATCCTGTTTCACGTCATTATTCCTTAACAGACACTGTTATCCTGTTTCACGTCACTTTATTCCTTAACAGACACTGTTATCCTGTTTCACGTTATTATTGTTTAACAGACACTGTTATCCTGTTTCACGTTATTATTCCCTTCCTGATTTAAATGATCAGTTTCACGTCATTATTCCTTAACAGACACTGTTATCCTGTTTCATGTCACTATTCCTTAACAGACACTGTTATCCTGTTTCACGTCGTCACTATTCCTTAACAGACACTGTTATCCTGTTTCACGTCATTATTCCTTAACAGACACTGTTATCCTGTTTCACGTCACTATTCCTTAACAGACACTGTTATCCTGTTTCACGTCATTATTCCTTAACAGACACTGTTATCCTGTTTCACGTCACTTATTCCTTAACAGACACTGTTATCCTGTTTCACGTCATTATTCCTTAACAGACACTGTTATCCTGTTTCACGTCACTATTCCTTAACAGACACTGTTATCCTGTTTCACGTCATTATTCCTTAACAGACACTGTTATCCTGTTTCACGTCACTATTTTTAACAGACACTGTTATCCTGTTTCACGTCACTATTCCTTAACAGACACTGTTATCCTGTTTCACGTCATTATTCCTTAACAGACACTGTTATCCTGTTTCACGTCATTATTCCTTAACAGACACTGTTATCCTGTTTCACGTCACTATTCCTTAACAGACACTGTTATCCTGTTTCACGATCATTATTGTTTAACAGACACTGTTATCCTGTTTCACGTCACTATTCCTTAACAGACACTGTTATCCTCTTTCACGTTATTATTGTTTAACAGATTCTGTTATCCTGTTTCACGTTATTATTCCCTTCCTGATTTAAATGATCTGTTTCAAGTCATTATTCCTTAACAGACACTGTTATCCTCTTTCATGTCACTATTCCTTAACAGACACTGTTATCCTGTTTCACGTCACTATTCCTTAACAGACACTGTTATCCTGTTTCACGTCACTATTCCTTAACAGACACTGTTATCCTGTTTCACGTCATTATTCCTTAACAGACACTGTTATCCTGTTTCACGTCATTATTCCTTAACAGACACTGTTATCCTGTTTCACGTCATTATTCCTTAACAGACACTGTTATCCTGTTTCACGTCACTTATTCCTTAACAGACACTGTTATCCTGTTTCACGTCACTATTCCTTAACAGACACTGTTATCCTGTTTCACGTCATTATTCCTTAACAGACATCTGTTTCATCCTTAACAGACACTGTTATCCTGTTTCACGTCACTATTCCTTAACAGACACTGTTATCCTGTTTCACGTCACTATTCCTTAACAGACACTGTTATCCTGTTTCACGTCATTATTCCTTAACAGACACTTTATCCTGTTTCACGTATTCCTTACAGACACTGTTATCCTGTTTCACGTCACTATTCCTTAACAGACACTGTTATCCTCTTTCACGTTATTATTGTTTAACAGATTCTGTTATCCTGTTTAACGTTATTATTCCCTTCCTGATTTAAATGATCAGTTTCAAGTCATTATTCCTTAACAGACACTGTTATCCTCTTTCATGTCACTATTTTTAATAGACACTGTTATCCTGTTTCACGTCACTATTCCTTAACAGACACTGTTATCCTGTTTCACGTCATTATTCCTTAACAGACACTGTTATCCTGTTTCACGTCACTATTCCTTAACAGACACTGTTATCCTGTTTCACGTCATTATTCCTTAACAGACACTGTTATCCTGTTTCACGTCACTTATTCCTTAACAGACACTGTTATCCTGTTTCACGTCATTATTGTTTAACAGACACTGTTATCCTGTTTCACGTCACTATTCCTTAACAGACACTGTTATCCTCTTTCACGTTATTATTGTTTAACAGATTCTGTTATCCTGTTTCACGTTATTATTCCTTCCTGATTTAAATGATCAGTTTCAAGTCATTATTCCTTAACAGACACTGTTATCCTCTTTCATGTCACTATTCCTTAACAGATACTGTTATCCTGTTTCACGTCACTATTCCTTAACAGACACTGTTATCCTGTTTCACGTCACTATTGTTTAACAGATTATCCTGTTTACTGTTATTTCCTTAACTGATTTACTGATCAGTTTCAAGTCATTATTCCTTAACAGACACTGTTATCCTCTTTCATGTCACTATTCCTTAACAGACACTGTTATCCTGTTTCACGTCACTATTCCTTAACAGACACTGTTATCCTGTTTCACGTCATTATTCCTTAACAGACACTGTTATCCTGTTTCACGTCATTATTCCTTAACAGACACTGTTATCCTGTTTCACGTCATTATTCCTTAACAGACACTGTTATCCTGTTTCACGTCACTATTCCTTAACAGACACTGTTATCCTGTTTCACGTCACTATTCCTTAACAGACACTGTTATCCTGTTTCACGTCACTATTCCTTAACAGACACTGTTATCCTGTTTCACGTCACTATTGTTTAACAGACACTGTTATCCTGTTTCACGTCATTATTGTTTAACAGACACTGTTATCCTGTTTCACGTCACTATTCCTTAACAGACACTGTTATCCTCTTTCACGTTATTATTGTTTAACAGATTCTGTTATCCTGTTTAACGTTATCATTCCCTTCCTGATTTAAATGATCAGTTTCAAGTCATTATTCCTTAACAGACACTGTTATCCTCTTTCATGTCACTTTCATGTTATCCTGTTTCACGTCATATTCCTTAACAGACACTGTTAACCTGTTTCACGTCACTATTCCTTAACAGACACTGTTATCCTGTTTCACGTCATTATTCCTTAACAGACACTGTTATCCTGTTTCACGTCATTATTGTTTAACAGACACTGTTATCCTGTTTCACGTCACTATTCCTTAACAGACACTGTTATCCTGTTTCACGTCACTATTCCTTAACAGACACTGTTATCCTGTTTCACGTTATTATTGTTTAACAGATTCTGTTATCCTGTTTCACGTTATTATTCCTTCCAGATTTAAATGATCAGTTTCAAGTCATTATTCCTTAACAGACACTGTTATCCTCTTTCATGTCACTATTCCTTAATAGACACTGTTATCCTGTTTCACGTCACTATTCCTTAACAGACACTGTTATCCTGTTTCACGTCATTATTCCTTAACAGACACTGTTATCCTGTTTCACGTCACTATTATTGTTTAACAGACACTGTTATCCTGTTTCACGTCATTATTGTTTAACAGACACTGTTATCCTGTTTCACGTCACTATTCCTTAACAGACACTGTTATCCTGTTTCACGTTATTATTGTTTAACAGATTCTGTTATCCTGTTTCACGTTATCATTCCCCTTCCTGATTTAAATGATCAGTTTCAAGTCATTATTCCTTAACAGACACTGTTATCCTCTTTCATGTCACTATTCCTTAACAGACACTGTTATCCTGTTTCAACAGACACTGTCATCTATTTCACGTCATATTCCTTACAGACACTGTTATCCTGTTTCACGTCATTATTCCTTAACAGACACTGTTATCCTGTTTCACGTCACTATTCCTTAACAGACACTGTTATCCTGTTTCACGTCATTATTCCTTAACAGACACTGTTATCCTGTTTCACGTCATTATTCCTTAACAGACACTGTTATCCTGTTTCACGTCACTATTCCTTAACAGACACTGTTATCCTGTTTCACGTCATTATTGTTTAACAGACACTGTTATCCTGTTTCACGTCACTATTCCTTAACAGACACTGTTATCCTCTTTCACGTTATTATTGTTTAACAGATTCTGTTATCCTGTTTCACGTTATTATTCCCTTCCTGATTTAAATGATCAGTTTCAAGTCATTATTCCTTAACAGACACTGTTATCCTCTTTCATGTCACTATTCCTTAATAGACACTGTTATCCTGTTTCACGTCACTATTCCTTAACAGACACTGTTATCCTGTTTCACGTCATTATTCCTTAACAGACACTGTTATCCTGTTTCACGTCACTATTCCTTAACAGACACTGTTATCCTGTTTCACGTCATGATTGTTTAACAGACACTGTTATCCTGTTTCACGTCACTATTCCTTAACAGACACTGTTATCCTGTTTCACGTTATTATTGTTTAACAGATTCTGTTATCCTGTTTCACGTTATTATTCCTTCCTGATTTAAATGATCAGTTTCAAGTCATTATTCCTTAACAGACACTGTTATCCTCTTTCATGTCACTATTCCTTAACAGACACTGTTATCCTGTTTCACGTCACTATTCCTTAACAGACACTGTTATCCTCTTTCACGTTATTATTGTTTAACAGATTCTGTTATCCTGTTTAACGTTATCATTCCCTCCTGATTTAAATGATCAGTTTCAAGTCATTATTCCTTAACAGACACTGTTATCCTCTTTCATGTCACTATTCCTTAATAGACACTGTTATCCTGTTTCACGTCACTATTCCTTAACAGACACTGTTATCCTGTTTCACGTCATTATTCCTTAACAGACACTGTTATCCTGTTTCACGTCATTATTCCTTAACAGACACTGTTATCCTGTTTCACGTCACTATTCCTTAACAGACACTGTTATCCTGTTTCACGTCATTATTGTTTAACAGACACTGTTATCCTGTTTCACGTCATTATTCCTTAACAGACACTGTTATCCTGTTTCACGTCACTATTCCTTAACAGACACTGTTATCCTGTTTCACGTCATTATTGTTTAACAGACACTGTTATCCTGTTTCACGTCATTATTGTTTAACAGACACTGTTATCCTGTTTCACGTCATTATTCCTTAAACAGACACTGTTATCCTGTTTCACGTCATTATTCCTTAACAGACACTGTTATCCTGTTTAACGTTATCATTCCCTTCCTGATTTAAATATCAGTTTCAAGTCATTATTCCTTAACAGACACTGTTATCCTCTTTCATGTCACTATTTTTTAACAGACACTGTTATCCTGTTTCACGTCACTATTCCTTAACAGACACTGTTATCCTGTTTACGTCATTATTCCTTAACAGACACTGTTATCCTGTTTCACGTCACTATTCCTTAACAGACACTGTTATCCTGTTTCACGATCATTATTCACTTAACAGACACTGTTATCCTGTTTCACGTCACTATTCCTTAACAGACACTGTTATCCTGTTTCACGTCATTATTCCTTAACAGACACTGTTATCCTGTTTCACGTCATTATTCTTCCTTAACAGACACTGTTATCCTGTTTCACGTCATTATTCCTTAACAGACACTGTTATCCTGTTTCACGTCACTATTCCTTAACAGATACTGTTATCCTGTTTCACGTCACTATTCCTTAACAGACACTGTTATCCTCTTTCACGTTATTATTGTTTAACAGATTCTGTTATCCTGTTTCACGTTATCATTCCCTTCCTGATTTAAATGATCAGTTTCAAGTCATTATTCCTTAACAGACACTGTTATCCTCTTTCATGTCACTATTCCTTAATAGACACTGTTATCCTGTTTCACGTCACTATTCCTTAATAGACACTGTTAACCTGTTTCACGTCATTATTCCTTAACAGACACTGTTATCCTGTTTTACGTCATTATTCCTTAACAGACACTGTTATCCTGTTTCACGTCACTATTCCTTAACAGACACTGTTATCCTGTTTCACGTTTCACGTCATTATTTTGTTTAGACACTGTTATCCTGTTTCACGTCATTATTCCTTAACAGACACTGTTATCCTGTTTCACGTCACTATTCCTTAACAGACACTGTTATCCTGTTTCACGTCATTATTATTGTTTAACAGACACTGTTATCCTGTTTCACGTCATTATTGTTTAACAGACACTGTTATCCTGTTTCAGGTCATTATTGTTTAACAGACACTGTTATCCTGTTTCACGTCACTATTCCTTAACAGACACTGTTATCCTGTTTAACGTTATCATTCCCTTCCTGATTTAAATGATCAGTTTCAAGTCAATATTCCTTAACAGACACTGTTATCCTGTTTCATGTCACTATTTTTAATAGACACTGTTAACCTGTTTCACGTCACTATTCCTTAACAGACACTGTTATCCTGTTTACGTCATTATTCCTTAACAGACACTGTTAACCTGTTTCACGTCACTATTCCTTAACAGACACTGTTATCCTGTTTCACGTCACTATTTCTTAACAGACTCTGTTATCCTGTTTCACGTCATTATTGTTTAACAGACACTGTTATCCTGTTTCACGTCACTATTCCTTAACAGACACTTTTATCCTCTTTCACGTTATTATTGTTTAACAGATTCTGTTATCCTGTTTCACGTTATTATTCCCTTCCTGATTTAAATGATCAGTTTCAAGTCATTATTCCTTAACAGACACTGTTATCCTCTTTCATGTCACTATTCCTTAATAGACACTGTTATCCTGTTTCACGTCACTATTCCTTAACAGACACTGTTAACCTGTTTCACGTCACTATTCCTTAACAGACACTGTTATCCTGTTTCACGTCATTATTCCTTAACAGACACTGTTATCCTGTTTCACGTCACTATTCCTTAACAGACACTGTTATCCTGTTTCACGTCACTATTGTTTAACAGACACTGTTATCCTCTTTCACGTCACTATTCCTTAACAGACACTGTTATCCTGTTTCACGTCACTATTCCTTAACAGACACTGTTATCCTGTTTCACGTCATTATTCCTTAACAGACACTGTTATCCTGTTTCACGTCACTATTCCTTAACAGACACTGTTATCCTGTTTCACGTCATTATTCCTTTAACAGACACTGTTATCCTGTTTCACGTCATTATTGTTTAACAGACACTGTTATCCTGTTTCACGTCACTATTCCTTAACAGACACTGTTATCCTGTTTCACGTTATTATTGTTTAACAGACACTGTTATCCTGTTTCACAGATTTTAACAGTTATCCTGTTTAACGTTATCATTCCCTTCCTGATTTAAATGATCAGTTTCAAGTCATTATTCCTTAACAGACACTGTTATCCTCTTTCATGTCACTATTTTTAACAGATACTGTTAACCTGTTTCACGTCACTATTCCTTAACAGACACTGTTATCCTGTTTCACGTCATTATTCCTTAACAGACACTGTTATCCTGTTTCACGTCACTATTCCTTAACAGACACTGTTATCCTGTTTCACGTCACTATTCCTTAACAGACACTGTTATCCTGTTTCACGTCACTATTCCTTAACAGACACTGTTATCCTGTTTCACGTCATTATTCCTTAACAGACACTGTTATCCTGTTTCACGTCACTATTCCTTAACAGACACTGTTATCCTCTTTCACGTTATTATTGTTTAACAGACACTGTTATCCTGTTTAACGTTATCATTCCCTTCCTGATTTAAATGATCAGTTTCAAGTCATTATTCCTTAACAGACACTGTTATCCTCTTTCACGTCACTATTCCTTAACAGACACTGTTATCCTGTTTCACGTCACTATTCCTTAACAGACACTGTTATCCTGTTTCACGTCATTATTCCTTAACAGACACTGTTATCCTGTTTCACGTCACTATTCCTTAACAGACACTGTTATCCTGTTTCACGTCACTATTTCTTAACAGACACTGTTATCCTGTTTCAGTCATCATTTTTAACAGACACTGTTATCCTGTTTCACGTCACTATTCCTTAACAGACACTGTTATCCTCTTTCACGTTATTATTGTTTAACAGATTCTGTTATCCTGTTTCACGTTATTATTCCCTTCCTGATTTAAATGATCAGTTTCAAGTCATTATTCCTTAACAGACACTGTTATCTTCTTTCATGTCACTATTCCTAATAGACACTGTTATCCTGTTTCACGTCACTATTCCTTAACAGACACTGTTATCCTGTTTCACGTCACTATTCCTTAACAGACATCCTGTTTCACGTCCTGACACTGTCCTGTTTCACGTCATTATTCCTTAACAGACACTGTTATCCTGTTTCACGTCACTATTCCTTAACAGACACTGTTATCCTGTTTCACGTCATTATTGTTTAACAGACACTGTTATCCTGTTTCATGTCACTTATTCCTTAACAGACACTGTTATCCTGTTTCACGTCACTATTTTTAACAGACACTGTTATCCTGTTTCACTTCATTATTCCTTAACTAACACTGTTATCCTGTTTCACGTCACTATTTCTTAACAGACACTGTTATCCTGTTTCACGTCATTATTGTTTAACAGACACTGTTATCCTGTTTCACGTCACTATTCCTTAACAGACACAGTTATCCTCTTTCACGTTATTATTGTTTAACAGATTCTGTTATCCTGTTTAACGTTATCATTCCCTTTCCTGATTTAAATGATCACTTTCAAGTCATTATTCCTTAACAGACACTGTTATCCTCTTTCATGTCACTATTTTTAATAGATACTGTTAACCTGTTTCACGTCACTATTCCTTAACAGACACTGTTATCCTGTTTACGTCATTATTCCTTAACAGACACTGTTATCCTGTTTCATGTCACTATTTCTTAACAGACACTGTTATCCTGTTTCAGATCATTATTGTTTAACAGACACTGTTATCCTGTTTCACGTCACTATTCCTTAACAGACACTGTTATCCTCTTTCACGTTATTATTGTTTAACAGATTCTGTTATCCTGTTTCACGTTATTATTCCCTTCCTGATTTAAATGATCAGTTTCAAGTCATTATTCCTTAACAGACACTGTTATCCTCTTTCATGTCACTATTCCTTAATAGATACTGTTATCCTGTTTCACGTCACTATTCCTTAACAGACACTGTTATCCTCTTTCACGTTATTATTGTTTAACAGATTCTGTTATCCTGTTTAACGTTATCATTCCCTTCCTGATTTAAATGATCAGTTTCAAGTCATTATTCCTTAACAGACACTGTTATCCTCTTTCATGTCACTATTCCTTCATAGATACTGTTATCCAGTTTCACGTCACTATTCCTTAATAGACACTGTTATCCTGTTTCACGTCACTATTCCTGAACAGACACTGTTATCCTCTTTTACGTCATTATTCCTTAACAGACACTGTTATCCTGTTTCACGTCACTATTCCTTAACAGACACTGTTATCCTGTTTCACGTCATTATTGTTTAACAGACACTGTTATCCTGTTTCACGTCATTATTGTTTAACAGACACTGTTATCCTGTTTCACGTCACTATTCCTTAACAGACACTGTTATCCTGTTTCACGTCATTATTGTTTAACAGACACTGTTATCCTGTTTCACGTCATTATTGTTTAACAGACACTGTTATCCTGTTTTACGACATTATTCCTTATCAGACACTGTTATCCTGTTTCACGTCACTATTCCTTAACAGACACTGTTATCCTGTTTAACGTTATCATTCCCTTCCTGATTTAAATGATCAGTTTCAAGTCAATATTCCTTAACAGACACTGTTATCCTCTTTCATGTCACTATTTTTAACAGATACTGTTATCCAGTTTCACGTCATTATTCCTTAACAGACACTGTTATCCTGTTTACGTCATTATTCCTTAACAGACACTGTTATCCTGTTTCATGTCACTATTTCTTAACAGACACTGTTATCCTATTTCAGATCATGATTGTTTAACAGACACTGTTATCCTGTTTCACGTCAGTATTCCTTAACAGACACTGTTATTCTCTTTCACGTTACTATTGTTTAACAGATTCTGTTATCCTGTTTCACGTTATTATTCCCTTCCTGATTTAAATGATCAGTTTCAAGTCATTATTCTTTAACAGACACTGTTATCTTCTTTCATGTCACTATTCCTAATAGACACTGTTATCCAGTTTCACGTCACTATTCCTTAATAGACACTGTTAACCAGTTTCACGTCACTATTCCTTAACAGACACTGTTATCCTGTTTTACGTCATTATTTCTTAGCAGACACTGTTATCCTGTTTCACGTCACTATTCCTTACAGACACTGTTATCCTGTCTCACGTTATTATTGTTTAACAGACACTGTTATCCTCTTTCATGTCACTTATCCTTCATAGACACTGTTATCCAGTTTCACGTCACTATTCCTGAACAGACACTGTTATCCTCTTTTACGTCATTATTCCTTAACATACACTGTTATCCTGTTTCACGTGACTATTCCTTAACAGACACTGTTATCCTCTTTTACGATATTATTGTTTAACAGACACTGTTATCCTGTTTCCGGTCATTATTCTTTAACAGACACTGTTATCCTCTTTCATGTCACTATTCCTTAATAGACACTGTTATCCAGTTTCACGTCGTTATTGTTTAACAGACACTGTTATCCTGTTTCACGTCATTCTTGTTTAACAGACACTGTTATCCTGTTTTACGACATTATTTCTCATCAGACACTGTTATCTTGTTTCATGTCACTATTCCTTAACAGACACTGTTATCCTGTTTAACGTTATCATTCCCTTCCTGATTTAAATGATCAGTTTCAAGTCATTATTCCTGAACATAACCTGTTATCCTCTTTCATGTCACTATTTTTAATAGATACTGTTAACCTGTTTCACGTTACTTATTCTTAACAGACACTGTTATCTTCTTTCATGTCACTATTCCTAATAGACACTGTTATCCAGTTTCACGTCACTATTCCTTAATAGACACTGTTAACCAGTTTCACGTCACTATTCCTTAACAGACACTGTTATCCTGTTTTACGTCATTATTTCTTAGCAGACACTGTTATCCTGTTTCACGTCACTATTCCTTACAGACACTGTTATCCTGTTTCACGTCATTATTCCTTAACAGACACTGTTATCCTGTTTCACGTCACTTATTCCTTAACAGACACTGTTATCCTGTTTCACGTCACTATTCCTTAACAGACACTGTTATCCTGTTTTACGTCATTATTCCTTAACAGACACTGTTATCCTGTTTCACGTCACTATTCCTTAACAGACACTGTTATCCTCTTTCACGATATTATTGTTTAACAGACACTGTTATCCTGTTTCACGTCACTATTCCTTAACAGACACAGTTATCCTCTTTCACGTTATTATTGTTTAACAGATTCTGTTATCCTGTTTAACGTTATCATTCCCTTCCTGATTTAAATGATCAGTTTCAAGTCATTATTCCTTAACAGACACTGTTATCCTCTTTCATGTCACTATTTTTAATAGATACTGTTAACCTGTTTCACGTCACTATTCCTTAACAGACACTGTTATCCTGTTTACGTCATTATTCCTTAACAGACACTGTTATCCTGTTTCACGTCACTATTTCTTAACAGACACTGTTATCCTGTTTCAGATCATTATTGTTTAACAGACACTGTTATCCTGTTTCACGTCACTATTCCTTAACAGACACTGTTATCCTCTTTCACGTTATTATTGTTTAACAGATTCTGTTATCCTGTTTCACGTTATTATTCCTTCCTGATTTAAATGATCAGTTTCACGTCATTATTCCTTAACAGACACTGTTATCCTCTTTCATGTCACTATTCCTTAATAGACACTGTTATCCTGTTTCACGTCACTATTCCTTAACAGACACTGTTATCCTGTTTCACGTCATTATTGTTTAACAGACACTGTTATCCTGTTTCACGTCATTATTCCTTAACAGACACTGTTATCCTGTTTCACGTCACTATTCCTTAACAGACACTGTTATCCTGTTTCACGTCATTATTCCTTAACAGACACTGTTATCCTGTTTCACGTCACTATTCCTTCACAGATACTGTTATCCTGTTTCACGTCACTATTCCTTAACAGACACTGTTATCCTGTTTCACGTCATTATTCCTTAACAGACACTGTTATCCTCTTTCACGTCATTATTCCTTAACAGACACTGTTATCCTGTTTCACGTCACTATTCCTTAACAGACACTGTTATCCTGTTTCACGTCATTATTCCTTAACAGACACTGTTATCCTGTTTCACGTCACTTATTCCTTAACAGACACTGTTATCCTGTTTCACGTCACTATTCCTTAACAGACACTGTTATCCTGTTTCACGTCATTATTGTTTAACAGACACTGTTATCCTGTTTCAGGTCATTATTGTTTAACAGACACTGTTATCCTGTTTCACGTCATTATTCCTTAACAGACACTGTTATCCTGTTTCACGTCACTATTCCTTAACAGACACCTGTTTCACGTCCTGTTTAACGTTATCATTCCCTTCCTGATTTAAATGATCAGTTTCAAGTCATTATTCCTTAACAGACACTGTTATCCTCTTTCATGTCACTATTTTTTAATAGATACTGTTAACCTGTTTCACGTCACTATTCCTTAACAGACACTGTTATCCTGTTTACGTCATTATTCCTTAACAGACACTGTTATCCTGTTTCATGTCACTATTTCTTAACAGACACTGTTATCCTGTTTCAGATCATGATTGTTTAACAGACACTGTTATCCTGTTTCACGTCACTATTCCTTAACAGACACTGTTATCCTCTTTCACGTTATTATTGTTTAACAGATTCTGTTATCCTGTTTCACGTTATTATTCCCTTCCTGATTTAAATGATCAGTTTCAAGTCATTATTCCTTAACAGACACTGTTATCCTCTTTCATGTCACTATTCCTTCATAGATACTGTTATCCAGTTTCACGTCACTATTCCTTAACAGACACAGTTATCCTCTTTCACGTTATTATTGTTTAACAGATTCTGTTATTCTGTTTAACGTTATCATTCCCTTCCTGATTTAAATGATCAGTTTGAAGTAATTATTCCTTAACAGACACTGTTATCCTCTTTCATGTCACTATTCCTTCATAGATACTGTTATCCAGTTTCACGTCACTATTCCTTAATAGACACTGTTAACCTGTTTCACGTCAGTATTCCTGAACAGACACTGTTATCCTCTTTTACGTCATTATTCCTTAACAGACACTGTTATCCTGTTTCACGTGACTATTCCTTAACAGACACTGTTATCCTCTTTTACGATATTATTGTTTAACAGACACTGTTATCCTGTTTCACGTCATTATTCCTTAACAGACACTGTTATCCTCTTTCATGTCACTATTCCTTAATAGACACTGTTATCCAGTTTCACGTCTTATTGTTTAACAGACACTGTTATCCTGTTTCACGTCATTATTGTTTAACAGACACTGTTATCCTGTTTCACGTCATTATTCCTTATCAGACACTGTTATCCTGTTTCACGTCACTATTCCTTAACAGACACTGTTATCCTGTTTAACGTTATCATTCCTTCCTGATTTAAATGATCAGTTTCAAGTCATTATTCCTTAACAGACACTGTTATCCTGTTTCATGTCACTATTTTTTAACAGACACTGTTATCCTGTTTCACGTCACTATTCCTTAACAGACACTGTTATCCTGTTTACGTCATTATTCCTTAACAGACACTGTTAACCTGTTTCACGTCACTATTCCTTAACAGACACTGTTAACAGACACTGTTATCCTGTTTCACGTCACTATTTCTTAACAGACACTGTTATCCTGTTTCAGATCATTATTGTTTAACAGACACTGTTATCCTGTTTCACGTCACTATTCCTTAACAGACACTGTTATCCTCTTTCACGTTATTATTGTTTAACAGATTCTGTTATCCTGTTTCACGTTATTATTCCCTTCCTGATTTAAATGATCAGTTTCAAGTCATTATTCCTTAACAGACACTGTTATCCTCTTTCATGTCACTATTCCTTAATAGACACTGTTATCCTGTTTCACGTCACTATTCCTTAACAGACACTGTTATCCTGTTTCACGTCATTATTCCTTAACAGACACTGTTATCCTGTTTCACGTCATTATTCCTTAACAGACACTGTTATCCTGTTTCACGTCACTATTCCTTAACAGACACTGTTATCCTGTTTCACGTTATTATTGTTTAACAGACACTGTTATCCTGTTTCACGTCATTATTCTTTAACAGACACTGTTATCCTGTTCACTATTCCTTAACAGACACTGTTATCCTCTTTCACGTCATTATTCCTTAACAGACACTGTTATCCTGTTTCACGTCACTATTCCTTAACACGTCACTATTCCTTAACAGACACTGTTATCCTGTTTCACGTCACTATTCCTTAACAGACACTGTTATCCTGTTTCACGTTTTATTGTTTAACAGATTCTGTTATCCTGTTTAACGTTATCATTCCCTTCCTGATTTAAATGATCAGTTTCAAGTCATTATTCCTTAACAGACACTGTTATCCTCTTTCATGTCACTATTCCTTAATAGATACTGTTATCCTGTTTCACGTCACTATTCCTTAACAGACACTGTTATCCTGTTTCACGTCACTATTCCTTATTCTGTTAACAGACACTGTTATCCTGTTTAACCTGTTTCACGTCACTATTCCTTAACAGACACGTCATTATTCCTTAACAGACACTGTTATCCTGTTTCACGTCACTATTCCTTAACAGACACTGTTATCCTGTTTCACGTCATTATTCCTTAACAGACACTGTTATCCTGTTTCACGTCATTATTCCTTAACAGACACTGTTATCCTGTTTCACGTCATTATTCCTTAACAGACACTGTTATCCTGTTTCACGTCACTATTCCTTAACAGACACTGTTATCCTGTTTCACGTCATTATTCCTTAACAGACACTGTTATCCTGTTTCACGTCATTATTCCTTAACAGACACTGTTATCCTGTTTCACGTCATTATTCCTTAACAGACACTGTTATCCTGTTTAACGTTATCATTCCCTTCCTGATTTAAATGATCAGTTTCAAGTCATTATTCCTTAACAGACACTGTTATCCTGTTTCATGTCACTATTTTTTAATAGACACTGTTATCCTGTTTCACGTCACTATTCCTTAACAGACACTGTTATCCTGTTTACGTCATTATTCCTTAACAGACACTGTTATCCTGTTTCACGTCACTATTCCTTAACAGACACTGTTATCCTGTTTCACGTCACTATTCCTTAACAGACACTGTTATCCTGTTTCACGTCATTATTGTTTAACAGACACTGTTATCCTGTTTCACGTCACTATATTCCTTAACAGACACTTTATCCTCTTTCACGTTATTATTGTTTAACAGATTCTGTTATCCTGTTTCACGTTATTATTCCCTTCCTGATTTAAATGATCAGTTTCAAGTCATTATTCCTTAACAGACACTGTTATCCTCTTTCATGTCACTATTCCTTAATAGACACTGTTATCCTGTTTCACGTCACTATTCCTTAACAGACACTGTTAACCTGTTTCACGTCACTATTCCTTAACAGACACTGTTATCCTGTTTCACGTCATTATTCCTTAACAGACACTGTTATCCTGTTTCACGTCACTATTCCTTAACAGACACTGTTATCCTGTTTCACGTCACTATTTCTTAACAGACACTGTTATCCTGTTTCAGATCATTATTGTTTAACAGACACTGTTATCCTGTTTCACGTCACTATTCCTTAACAGACACTGTTATCCTCTTTCACGTTATTATTGTTTAACAGATTCTGTTATCCTGTTTCACGTTATTATTCCTTCCTGATTTAAATGATCAGTTTCAAGTCATTATTCCTTAACAGACACTGTTATCCTCTATCATGTCACTATTTTTAATAGACACTGTTATCCTGTTTCACGTCACTATTCCTTAACAGACACTGTTATCCTGTTTCACGTCATTATTCCTTAACAGACACTGTTATCCTGTTTCACGTCATTATTCCTTAACAGACACTGTTATCCTGTTTCACGTCACTATGTTATCCTTTTCACGTCACAGACACTGTTATCCTGTTTCACGTCATTATTGTTTAACAGACACTGTTATCCTGTTTCATGTCACTTATTCCTTAACAGACACTGTTATCCTGTTTCACGTCACTATTCCTTAACAGACACTGTTATCCTGTTTCACGTCATTATTCCTTAACAGACACTGTTATCCTGTTTCACGTCACTATTCCTTAACAGACACTGTTATCCTGTTTCACGTCATTATTCCTTAACAGAGACTGTTATCCTGTTTCACGTCACTATTCCTTAACAGACACTGTTATCCTGTTTCACGTCACTATTCCTTAACAGACACTGTTATCCTCTTTCACGTTATTATTGTTTAACAGATTCTGTTATCCTGTTTAACGTTATCATTCCCTTCCTGATTTAAATGATCAGTTTCAAGTCATTATTCCTTAACAGACACTGTTATCCTCTTTCATGTCACTATTTTTTAATAGATACTGTTATCCTGTTTCACGTCACTATTCCTTAACAGACACTGTTATCCTCTTTCACGTCACTATTCCTTAACAGACACTGTTATCCTGTTTCACGTCACTATTCCTTAACAGACACTGTTATCCTGTTTCACGTCACTATTCCTTAACAGACACTGTTATCCTGTTTCACGTCATTATTCCTTAACAGACACTGTTATCCTGTTTCACGTCACTATTCCTTAACAGACACTGTTATCCTGTTTCACGTCACTATTCCTTAACAGACACTGTTATCCTGTTTCCTCATTATTCCTTAACAGACACTGTTATCCTGTTTCACGTCATTATTCCTTAACAGACTGTTATCCTGTTTCACGTCACTATTCCTTAACAGACACTGTTATCCTGTTTCACGTCATTATTCCTTAACAGACACTGTTATCCTGTTTCACGTCATTATTCCTTAACAGACACTGTTATCCTGTTTCACGTCACATTCCTTAACAGACACTGTTATCCTGTTTCACGTCACTATTCCTTAACAGACACTGTTATCCTGTTTCACGTCATTATTCCTTAACAGACACTGTTATCCTGTTTCACGTCACTATTCCTTAACAGACACTGTTATCCTGTTTCACGTCATTATTGTTTAACAGACACTGTTATCCTGTTTCACGTCACTATTCCTTAACAGACACTGTTATCCTGTTTCACGTCATTATTCCTTAACAGACACTGTTATCCTGTTTCACGTGACACTGTTATCCTGTTTCACGTCATTATTCCTTAACAGACACTGTTATCCTCTTTCACGTCACTATTCCTTAACAGACACTGTTATCCTGTTTCACGTCACTATTCCTTAACAGACACTGTTATCCTGTTTCACGTCATTATTCCTTAACAGACACTGTTATCCTGTTTCACGTCACTATTCCTTAACAGACACTGTTATCCTGTTTCACGTCACTATTCCTTAACAGACACTGTTATCCTGTTTCACGTCATTATTCCTTTAACAGACACTGTTATCCTGTTTCACGTCACTATTCCTTAACAGACACTGTTATCCTTTCACGTTTCACGTCCTGTTTCACGTCATATTCTTTAACAGACACTGTTATCCTGTTTCACGTTATTATTGTTTAACAGACACTGTTATCCTGTTTAACGTTATCATTCCTTCCTGATTTAAATGATCAGTTTCAAGTCATTATTCCTTAACAGACACTGTTATCCTCTTTCATGTCACTATTTTTTAACAGATACTGTTATCCTGTTTCACGTCACTATTCCTTAACAGACACTGTTATCCTGTTTCACGTCACTATTCCTTAACAGACACTGTTATCCTGTTTCACGTCATTATTCCTTAACAGACACTGTTATCCTGTTTCACGACATTATTCCTTAACAGACACTGTTATCCTGTTTCACGTCACTATTCCTTAACAGACACTGTTATCCTGTTTCACGTCATTATTCCTTAACAGACACTGTTATCCTGTTTCACGTCACTTATTCCTTAACAGACACTGTTATCCTGTTTCACGTCATTATTGTTTAACAGACACTGTTATCCTGTTTCACGTCACTATTCCTTAACAGACACTGTTATTCTCTTTCACGTTATTATTGTTTAACAGATTCTGTTATCCTGTTTAACGTTATCATTCCCTTCCTGATTTAAATGTTATCACAAGTCATTATTCCTTAACAGACACTGTTATCCTGTTTCATGTCACTATTCCTTAACAGACACTGTTATCCTGTTTCACGTCACTATTCCTTAATAGACACTGTTAACCTGTTTCACGTCACTATTCCTGAACAGACACTGTTATCCTGTTTCACGTCACTATTTCTTAACAGACACTGTTATCCTGTTTCAGATCATTATTGTTTAACAGACACTGTTATCCTGTTTCACGTCACTATTCCTTAACAGACACTGTTATCCTCTTTCACGTTATTATTGTTTAACAGATTCTGTTATCCTGTTTCACGTTATTATTCCCTTCCTGATTTAAATGATCAGTTTCAAGTCATTATTCCTTAACAGACACTGTTATCCTCTTTCATGTCACTATTCCTTAATAGACACTGTTATCCTGTTTCACGTCACTATTCCTTAACAGACACTGTTATCCTGTTTCACGTCACTATTCCTTAACAGACACTGTTATCCTGTTTCACGTCATTATTTCTTAACAGACACTGTTATCCTGTTTCACGTCACTATTCCTTAACAGACACTGTTATCCTGTTTCACGTCACTATTCCTTAACAGACACTGTTATCCTGTTTCACGTCACTATTCCTTAACAGACACTGTTATCCTGTTTCACGTCACTATTCCTTAACAGACACTTTAACAGACACTGTTATCCTGTTTCACGTCACTTATTCCTTAACAGACACTGTTATCCTGTTTACGTCATTATTCCTTAACAGACACTGTTATCCTCTTTGTTATCACGTCACTATTCCTTAACTAACACTGTTATCTTGTTTCACGTCACTATTTTTTAACAGACACTGTTATCCTGTTTCACGTCATTATTGTTTAACAGACACTGTTATCCTGTTTCACGTCATTATTGTTATCCTCTTTCACGTTATTATTGTTTAACAGATTCTGTTATCCTGTTTAACGTTATCATTCCCTTCCTGATTTAAATCAGTTTCAAGTCATTATTCCTTAACAGACACTGTTATCCTCTTTCATGTCACTATTCCTTCATAGATACTGTTATCCAGTTTCACGTCACTATTCCTTAATAGACACTGTTAACCTGTTTCACGTCAGTATTCCTGAACAGACACTGTTATCCTCTTTTACGTCATTATTCCTTAACAGACACTGTTATCCTGTTTCACGTCACTATTCCTTAACAGACACTGTTATCCTCTTTTACGATATTATTGTTTAACAGACACTGTTATCCTGTTTCCGGTCATTATTGTTTAACAGACACTGTTATCCTCTTTCATGTCACTATTCCTTAATAGACACTGTTATCCAGTTTCACGTCGTTATTGTTTAACAGACACTGTTATCCTGTTTCACGTCATTCTTGTTTAACAGACACTGTTATCCTGTTTTACGACATTATTTCTCATCAGACACTGTTATCTTGTTTCATGTCACTATTCCTTAACAGACACTGTTATCCTGTTTAACGTTATCATTCCCTTCCTGATTTAAATGATCAGTTTCAAGTCATTATTCCTTAACAGACACTGTTATCCTCTTTCATGTCACTATTTTTAATAGATACTGTTAACCTGTTTCACGTCACTATTCCTTAACAGACACTGTTATCCTGTTTACGTCATTATTCCTTAACAGACACTGTTATCCTGTTTCATGTCACTATTTCTTAACAGACACTGTTATCCTATTTCAGATCATGATTGTTTAACAGACACTGTTATCCTGTTTCACGTCACTATTCCTTAACAAACACTGTTATCCTCTTTCAAGTTATTATTGTTTAACAGATTCTGTTATCCTGTTCCACGTTATTATTCTCTTCCTGATTTAAATGATCAGTTTGAAGTAATTATTCCTTAACAGACACTGTTATCCTTTTTCATGTCACTATTCCTTCATAGATACTGTTATCCAGTTTCACGTCACTATTCCTTAACAGACACAGTTATCCTCTTTCACGTTATTATTGTTTAACAGATTCTGTTATTCTGTTTAACGTTATCATTCCCTTCCTGATTTAAATGATCAGTTTGAAGTAATTATTCCTTAACAGACACTGTTATCCTCTTTCATGTCACTATTCCTTCATAGATACTGTTATCCAGTTTCACGTCACTATTCCTTAATAGACACTGTTAACCTGTTTCACGTCAGTATTTCTGAACAGACACTGTTATCCTCTTTTACGTCATTATTCCTTAACAGACACTGTTATCCTGTTTCACGTGACTATTCCTTAACAGACACTGTTATCCTCTTTTACGATATTATTGTTTAACAGACACTGTTATCCTGTTTCCGGTCATTATTGTTTAACAGACACTGTTATCCTCTTTCATGTCATTATTCCTTAATAGACACTGTTATCCAGTTTCACGTCGTTATTGTTTAACAGACACTGTTATCCTGTTTCACGTCATTCTTGTTTAACAGACACTGTTATCCTGTTTTACGACATTATTTCTCATCAGACACTGTTATCTTGTTTCATGTCACTATTCCTTAACAGACACTGTTATCCTG
This sequence comes from Tachypleus tridentatus, assembly GCF_004210375.1. Lineage (NCBI taxonomy): Eukaryota > Metazoa > Arthropoda > Merostomata > Xiphosura > Limulidae > Tachypleus > Tachypleus tridentatus. Next base: position 60,207,345 of record NC_134827.1, read on the forward strand.
TTTAACGTTATCATTCCCTTCCTGATTTAAATGATCAGTTTCAAGTCATTATTCCTTAACATAACCTGTTATCCTGTTTCATGTCACTATTTTTAATAGACACTGTTAACCTGTTTCACGTCACTATTCCTTAACAGACACTGTTATCCTGTTTACGTCATTATTCCTTAACAGACACTGTTAACCTGTTTCACGTCACTATTCCTTAACAGACACTGTTATCCTGTTTCACGTCACTATTTCTTAACAGACTCTGTTATCCTGTTTCAGATCATTATTGTTTAACAGACACTGTTATCCTGTTTCACGTCACTATTCCTTAACAGACACTGTTATCCTCTTTCACGTTATTATTGTTTAACAGATTCTGTTATCCTGTTTCACGTTATTATTCCCTTCCTGATTTGAATGATCAGTTTCAAGTCATTATTCCTTAACAGACACTGTTATCTTCTTTCATGTCACTATTCCTAATAGACACTGTTATCCAGTTTCACGTCACTATTCCTTAATAGACACTGTTAACCAGTTTCACGTCACTATTCCTGAACAGACACTGTTATCCTGTTTTACGTCATTATTTCTTAGCAGACACTGTTATCCTGTTTCACGTCACTATTCCTTACAGACACTGTTATCCTGTCTCACGTTATTATTGTTTAACAGACACTGTTATCCTCTTTCATGTCACTTATCCTTCATAGACACTGTTATCCAGTTTCACGTCACTATTCCTGAACAGACACTGTTATCCTCTTTTACGTCATTATTCCTTAACAGACACTGTTAACCTGTTTCACGTCACTATTCCTTAACAGACACTGTTATCCCCTTTCACGATATTATATTTAACAGACACTGTTATCCTGTTTCAGGTCATTATTGTTTAACAGACACTGTTATCCTGTTTCACGTCACTATTCCTTAACAGACACAGTTATCCTCTTTCACGTTATTATTGTTTAACAGATTCTGTTATCCTGTTTAACGTTATCATTCTCTTCCTGATTTTAATGATCAGTTTCATGTCATTATTCCTTAACATAACCTGTTATCCTCTTTCATGTCACTATTTTTAATAGATACTGTTAACCTGTTTCACGTTACTTATTCTTAACAGACACTGTTATCTTCTTTCATGTCACTATTCCTAATAGACACTGTTGTCCAGTTTCTCGTCACTATTCCTTAATAGACACTGTTAACCAGTTTCGCGACACTATTCCTGAACAGACACTGTTATACTGTTTACGTCATTATTCCTTAGCAGACACTGTTAACCTGTTTCACGTCACTATTCCTTACAGACACTGTTATCCTGTCTCACGTTATTATTGTTTAACAGACACTGTTATCCTTTTTCACGTCACTATTTTTAACAGACACTGTTATCCTGTTTCACGTCACTATTCCTTAACAGACACTGTTATCCTGTTTACGTCATTATTCCTTAACAGAGACTGTTAACCTCTTTCACGTCAGTATTCCTTAACAGACACTGTTATCCTGTTTCACGTCATTATTGTTTAACAGACACTGTTAACCTGTTTCACGTCACTATTCCTTAACAGACACTGTTATCCTGTTTCACGTCACTATTTCTTAACAGACACTGTTATCCTGTTTCAGGTCATTATTGTTTAACAGACACTGTTATCCTGTTTCACGTCACTATTCCTTAACAGACACAGTTATCCTCTTTCACGTTATTATTGTTTAACAGATTCTGTTATTCTGTTTAACGTTATCATTCCCTTACTGATTTAAATGATCAGTTTCAAGTCATTATTCCTTAACAGACAATGTTATCCTCTTTCATGCCACTATTTTTAATAGATACTGTTAACATGTTTCACGTCACTATTCCTTAACAGATACTGTTATCCTGTTTCACGTCACTATTCCTTAACAGACACTGTTATCCTGTTTCACGTCATTATTGTTTAACAGACACTGTTAACCTGTTACACGTTACTATTCCTTATCAGACACTGTTATTTTGTTTTACGACATTATTCCTTATCAGACACTGTTATCCTGTTTCATGTCACTATTCCTTAACAGACACTGTTATCCTGTTTCACGTCACTATTCCTTAACAGACACTGTTATCCTGTTTCACGTCACTTATTCCTTAACAGACACTGTTATCCTGTTTCACGTCACTATTCCTTAACAGACACTGTTATCCTGTTTCGTCACCTTAACAGACACTGTTATCCTGTTTCACGTCATTATTGTTTAACAGACACTGTTATCCTGTTTCACGTCACTATTCCTTAACAGACACTGTTATCCTGTTTCACGTTATTGTTTAACAGACACTTTTATCCTGTTTCACGTCACTATTACTTAACAGACACAGTTATCCTCTTTCACGTTATTATTGTTTAACAGATTCTGTTTTCCTGTTTACCGTTATCATTCCCTCCTGATTTAAATGATCAGTTTCAAGTCATTATTCCTTAACAGACACTGTTATCCTCTTTCAACAGACACTGTTATCCTATTTCATGTCACTATTCCTTAATAGACACTGTTATCCTGTTTCACGTCACTATTCCTTAACAGACACTGTTATCCTGTTTCACGTCATTATTCCTTAACAGACACTGTTATCCTGTTTCACGTCACTATTTCTTAACAGACACTGTTATCCTGTTTCACGTCATTATTGTTTAACAGACACTGTTATCCTGTTTCACGTCACTATTCCTTAACAGACACTGTTATCCTCTTTCACGTTATTATTGTTTAACAGATTCTGTTATCCTGTTTCACGTTATTATTCCCTCCTGATTTAAATGATCAGTTTCAAGTCATTATTCCTTAACAGACACTGTTATCCTCTTTCATGTCACTATTCCTTAACAGACACTGTTATCCTGTTTACGTCATTATTCCTTAACAGACACTGTTATCCTGTTTCACGTCACTATTCCTTAACAGACACTGTTATCCTGTTTCACGTCATTATTATTTTAACAGACACTGTTAACAGACACTGTTATCCTGTTTCACGTCACTATTCCTTAACAGACACTGTTATCCTGTTTCACGTCATTATTCCTTAACAGACACTGTTATCCTGTTTCACGTCATTATTGTTTAACAGACACTGTTATCCTGTTTCACGTCATTATTGTTTAACAGACACTGTTATCCTGTTTCACGTCATTATTCCTTAACAGACACTGTTATCCTGTTTCACGTCACTATTCCTTAACAGACACTGTTATCCTGTTTCACGTTATCATTCCTTTCCTGATTTAAATGATCAGTTTCAACGTCATTATTCCTTAACAGACACTGTTATCCTGTTTCATGTCACTATTCCTTAACAGACACTGTTATCCTGTTTCACGTCACTATTCCTTAACAGACACTGTTATCCTGTTTCACGTCATTATTCCTTAACAGACACTGTTATCCTGTTTCACGTCACTTATTCCTTAACAGACACTGTTATCCTGTTTCACGTCATTATTCCTTAACAGACACTGTTATCCTGTTTCACGTCACTATTTCTTAACAGACACTGTTATCCTGTTTCAGATCATTATTGTTTAACAGACACTGTTATCCTGTTTCACGTCACTATTCCTTAACAGACACTGTTATCCTCTTTCACGTTATTATTGTTTAACAGATTCTGTTATCCTGTTTAACGTTATCATTCCCTTCCTGATTTAAATGATCAGTTTCAAGTCATTATTCCTTAACAGACACTGTTATCCTCTTTCACGTCACTATTCCTTAACAGACACTGTTATCCTGTTTCACGTCACTATTCCTTAACAGACACTGTTATCCTGTTTCACGTTATTATTCCTTAACAGACACTGTTATCCTGTTTCACGTCACTATTCCTTAACAGACACTGTTATCCTGTTTCACGTCACTATTCCTTAATAGACACTGTTATCCTGTTTCACGTCACTATTCCTTAACAGACACTGTTATCCTGTTTCACGTCACTATTCCTTAACAGACACTGTTATCCTCTTTTACGTCATTATTCCTTAACAGACACTGTTATCCTGTTTCACGTGACTATTCCTTAACAGACACTGTTATCCTCTTTTACGATATTATTGTTTAACAGACACTGTTATCCTGTTTCACGTCATTATTCCTTAACAGACACTGTTATCCTCTTTCACGTCACTATTCCTTAACAGACACTGTTATCCTGTTTCACGTCATTATTGTTTAACAGACACTGTTATCCTGTTTCAGGTCATTATTGTTTAACAGACACTGTTATCCTGTTTCACGTCACTATTCCTTAACAGACACAGTTATCCTCTTTCACGTTATTATTGTTTAACAGATTCTGTTATCCTGTTTAACGTTATCATTCCCTTCCTGATTTAAATGATCAGTTTCAAGTCATTATTCCTTAACAGACACTGTTATCCTCTTTCATGTCACTATTTTTAACAGATACTGTTAACCTGTTTCACGTCACTATTCCTTAACAGACACTGTTATCCTGTTTACGTCATTATTCTTTAACAGACACTGTTAACCTGTTTCACGTCACTATTCTTTAAGAGACACTGTTATCCTGTTTCACGTCATTATTGTTTAACAGACACTGTTATCCTGTTTTACGACATTATTCCTTATCTGACACTGTTATCCTGTTTCATGTCACTATTTCTTAACAGACACTGTTATCCTGTTTCAGATCATTATTGTTTAACAGACACTGTTATCCTGTTTCACGTCACTATTCCTTAACAGACACTGTTATTCTCTTTCACGTTATTATTGTTTAACAGATTCTGTTATCCTGTTTCACGTTATTATTCCCTTCCTGATTTAAATGATCAGTTTCAAGTCATTATTCCTTAACAGACACTGTTATCCTCTTTCATGTCACTATTCCTTAATAGACACTGTTATCCTGTTTCACGTCACTATTCCTTAACAGACACTGTTATCCTGTTTACGTCATTATTCCTTAACAGACACTGTTAACCTGTTTCACGTCACTATTCCTTAACAGACACTGTTATCCTGTTTCACGTCATTATTGTTTAACAGACACTGTTATCCTGTTTCACGTTACTATTCCTTAACAGACACTGTTATCCTGTTTCACGTCATTATTCCTTAACAGACACTGTTATCCTGTTTCACGTTATTATTGTTTAACAGATTCTGTTATCCTGTTTAACGTTATCATTCCCTTCCTGATTTAAATGATCAGTTTCAAGTCATTATTCCTTAACAGACACTGTTATCCTCTTTCATGTCACTATTTTTAATAGATACTGTTAACCTGTTTCACGTCACTATTCCTTAACAGACACTGTTATCCTCTTTCATGTCACTATTTTTAATAGATACTGTTAACCTGTTTCACGTCACTATTCCTTAACAGACACTGTTATCCTGTTTACGTCATTATTCCTTAACAGACACTGTTATCCTCTTTCATGTCACTATTCCTTCATAGACACTGTTATCCAGTTTCACGTCACTATTCCTTAATAGACACTGTTATCCTGTTTCACGTCACTATTCCTTAACAGACACTGTTATCCTCTTTTACGTCATTATTCCTTAACAGACACTGTTATCCTGTTTCACGTGACTATTCCTTAACAGACACTGTTATCCTCTTTTACGATATTATTGTTTAACAGACACTGTTATCCTGTTTCACGTCATTATTGTTTAACAGACACTGTTATCCTCTTTCATGTCACTATTCCTTAACAGACACTGTTATCCTGTTTCACGTCATTATTGTTTAACAGACACTGTTATCCTGTTTCACGTCATTATTGTTTAACAGACACTGTTATCCTGTTTTACGTTATTATTTCTTCCAGACACTTTATCTTGTTTCATGTCACTATTCCTTAACAGACACTGTTATCCTGTTTAACGTTATCATTCCTTCCTGATTTAAATGATCAGTTTCAAGTCATTATTCCTTAACAGACACTGTTATCCTCTTTCATGTCACTATTCCTTAACAGACACTGTTATCCTGTTTCACGTCACTATTCCTTAACAGACACTGTTATCCTGTTTCACGTCATTATTCCTTAACAGACACTGTTATCCTGTTTCACGTCATTATTCCTTAACAGACACTGTTATCCTGTTTCACGTCACTATTTCTTAACAGACACTGTTATCCTGTTTCAGATCATTATTGTTTAACAGACACTGTTATCCTGTTTCACGTCACTATTCCTTAACAGACACTGTTATCCTCTTTCACGTTATTATTGTTTAACAGATTCTGTTATCCTGTTTAACGTTATCATTCCCTTCCTGATTTAAATGATCAGTTTCAAGTCATTATTCCTTAACAGACACTGTTATCCTCTTTCATGTCACTATTTTTAATAGATACTGTTATCCTGTTTCACGTCACTATTCCTTAACAGACACTGTTATCCTGTTTACGTCATTATTCCTTAACAGACACTGTTAACCTCTTTCACGTCACTATTCCTTAACAGACACTGTTATCCTGTTTCACGTCACTATTTCTTAACAGACTCTGTTATCCTGTTTCAGATCATTATTGTTTAACAGACACTGTTATCCTGTTTCACGTCACTATTCCTTAACAGACACTGTTATCCTCTTTCACGTTATTATTGTTTAACAGATTCTGTTATCCTGTTTCACGTTATTATTCCTTTCCTGATTTAAATGATCAGTTTCAAGTCATTATTCCTTAACAGACACTGTTATCCTCTTTCATGTCACTATTCCTTAATAGACACTGTTATCCACGTTTCACGTCACTATTCCTTAACGTTACACTGTTATCCTGTTTCACGTCACTATTCCTTAACAGACACTGTTATCCTGTTTTACGTCATTATTCCTTAACAGACACTGTTAACCTGTTTCACGTCACTATTCCTTAACAGACACTGTTATCCTGTTTCACGTCATTATTGTTTAACAGACACTGTTATCCTGTTTCACGTCACTTATTCCTTAACAGACACTGTTATCCTGTTTCACGTCACTATTCCTTAACAGACACTGTTATCCTGTTTCACGTCACGTCAGACACTTTATTCCTTAACAGACACTGTTATCCTGTTTCACGTCACTATTCCTTAACAGACACTGTTATCCTGTTTCACGTCATTATTGTTTAACAGACACTGTTTTCATCCTTTAACAGTTTATCCTGTTTCACGTCACTATTCCTTAACAGACACTGTTATCCTGTTTCACGTTATTATTGTTTAACAGATTCTGTTATCCTGTTTAACGTTATCATTCCCTTCCTGATTTAAATGATCAGTTTCAAGTCATTATTCCTTAACAGACACTGTTATCCTCTTTCATGTCACTATTTTTTAACAGACACTGTTATCCTGTTTCACGTCACTATTCCTTAACAGACACTGTTATCCTGTTTCACGTCATTATTCCTTAACAGACACTGTTATCCTGTTTCACGTCATTATTTCTTAACAGACACTGTTATCCTGTTTCACGTCATTATTCCTTAACAGACACTGTTATCCTGTTTCACGTCATTATTCCTTAACAGACACTGTTATCCTGTTTCACGTCACTATTCCTTAACAGACACTGTTATCCTCTTTCACGTTATTATTGTTTAACAGATTCTGTTATCCTGTTTCACGTTATTATTCCCTTCCTGATTTAAATGATCAGTTTCAAGTCATTATTCCTTAACAGACACTGTTATCCTCTTTCATGTCACTATTCCTTAATAGACACTGTTATCCTGTTTCACGTCACTATTCCTTAACAGACACTGTTATCCTGTTTCACGTCATTATTCCTTAACAGACACTGTTATCCTGTTTCACGTTATTATTTCCTTAACAGACACTGTTATCCTGTTTCACGTCATTATTCCTTAACAGACACTGTTATCCTGTTTCACGTCATTATTCCTTAACAGACACTGTTATCCTGTTTCACGTCATTATTGTTTAACAGACACTGTTATCCTGTTTCACGTCACTATTTCTTAACAGACACTGTTATCCTGTTTCACGTCACTATTCCTTAACAGACACTGTTATCCTGTTTCACGTCATTATTCCTTTAACAGACACTGTTATCCTGTTTCACGTCATTATTCCTTAACAGACACTGTTATCCTGTTTCACGTCACTATTTCTTAACAGACACTGTTATCCTGTTTCACGTTTATTGTTTAACAGACACTGTTATCCTGTTTCACGTCACTATTCCTTAACAGACACTGTTATCCTCTTTCACGTTATTATTGTTTAACAGATTCTGTTATCCTGTTTAACGTTATCATTCCCTTCCTGATTTAAATGATCAGTTTCAAGTCATTATTCCTTAACAGACACTGTTATCCTCTTTCATGTCACTATTCCTTTAATAGATACTGTTATCCTGTTTCACGTCACTATTCCTTAACAGACACTGTTATCCTGTTTCACGTCATTATTCCTTAACAGACACTGTTATCCTGTTTCACGTCACTATTCCTTAACAGACACTGTTATCCTGTTTCACGTCATTATTCCTTAACAGACACTGTTATCCTGTTTCACGTCACTATTCCTTAACAGACACTGTTATCCTGTTTCACGTCACTATTCCTTAACAGACACTGTTATCCTGTTTCACGTCATTATTCCTTAACAGACACTGTTATCCTGTTTCACGTCATTATTCCTTAACAGACACTGTTATCCTGTTTCACGTCATTATTGTTTAACAGACACTGTTATCCTGTTTCACGTCACTATTCCTTAACAGACACTGTTATCCTGTTTCACGTCATTATTCCTTAACAGACACTGTTATCCTGTTTCACGTCACTATTCCTTAACAGACACTGTTATCCTGTTTCACGTCACAGATTCCTTAACAGACACTGTTATCCTGTTTCACGTCACTATTCCTTAACAGACACTGTTATCCTGTTTCACGTCATTATTGTTTAACAGACACTGTTATCCTGTTTCACGTCATTATTCCTTAACAGACACTGTTATCCTGTTTCACGTCACTATTTCTTAACAGACACTGTTATCCTGTTTCACGTCATTATTGTTTAACAGACACTGTTATCCTGTTTCACGTCACTATTCCTTAACAGACACTGTTATCCTCTTTCACGTTATTATTGTTTAACAGATTCTGTTATCCTGTTTCACGTTATTATTCCCTTCCTGATTTAAATGATCAGTTTCAAGTCATTATTCCTTAACAGACACTGTTATCCTCTTTCATGTCACTATTCCTTAATAGACACTGTTATCCTGTTTCACGTCACTATTCCTTAACAGACACTGTTATCCTGTTTCACGTCACTATTCCTTAACAGACACTGTTATCCTGTTTCACGTCATTATTGTTTAACAGACACTGTTATCCTGTTTCACGTTACTATTCCTTAACAGACACTGTTATCCTGTTTCACGTCATTATTCCTTAACAGACACTGTTATCCTGTTTCACGTCACTATTCCTTAACAGACACTGTTATCCTGTTTCACGTCACTATTCCTTAACAGACACTGTTATCCTGTTTCACGTCATTATTCCAACAGACACTGTTATCCTGTTTCACGTCATTATTCCTTAACAGACACTGTTATCCTGTTTCACGTCACTATTCCTTAACAGACACTGTTATCCTGTTTCACGTCATTATTGTTTAACAGACACTGTTATCCTGTTTCACGTCACTATTCCTTAACAGACACTGTTATCCTCTTTCACGTTATTATTGTTTAACAGATTCTGTTATCCTGTTTAACGTTATTATTCCCTTCCTGATTTAAATGATCAGTTTCAAGTCATTATTCCTTAACAGACACTGTTATCCTCTTTCATGTCACTATTCCTTAATAGACACTGTGATCCTGTTTCACGTCACTATTCCTTAACAGACACTGTTATCCTGTTTCACGTCACTATTCCTTGTTAACAGACACTGTTATCCTGTTTCACGTCACTATTCCTTAACAGACACTGTTATCCTGTTTCACGTCATTATTCCTTAACAGACACTGTTATTGTTTCACGTCATTATTCCTTAACAGACACTGTTATCCTGTTTCACGTCACTATTCCTTAACAGACACTGTTATCCTGTTTCACGTCACTATTCCTTAACAGACACTGTTATCCTGTTTCACGTCATTATTCCTTAACAGACACTGTTATCCTGTTTCACGTCACTTATTCCTTAACAGACACTGTTATCCTGTTTCACGTCATTATTCCTTAACAGACACTGTTATCCTGTTTCACGTCATTATTCCTTAACAGACACTGTTATCCTGTTTCACGTCACTATTCCTTAACAGACACTGTTATCCTGTTTCACGTCACTATTCCTTAACAGACACTGTTATCCTGTTTCACGTCACTATTCCTTAACAGACACTGTTATCCTGTTTCACGTCATTATTCCTTAACAGACACTGTTATCCTGTTTCACGTCATATCCTGTTTCACGTTTATTGTTTAACAGACACTGTTATCCTGTTTCACGTCACTATTCCTTAACAGACACTGTTATCCTGTTTCACGTCATTATTCCTTAACAGACACTGTTATCCTGTTTCACGTCATTATTCCTTTAACAGACACTGTTATCCTGTTTCACAGTTTCACCTTAACAGACACTGTTATCCTGTTTCATCACTATTCCTTAACAGACACTGTTATCCTGTTTCACGTCACTATTCAGACACTGTTATCCTGTTTCACGTCAGACACTGTTATCCTGTTTCACGTTTTAACAGACACTGTTATCCTGTTTCACGTCACTATTCCTTAACAGACACTGTTATCCTGTTTCACGTCACGTTATTATTTCTTAACAGACACTGTTATCCTGTTTCACGTCATTATTGTTTAACAGACACTGTTATCCTGTTTCACGTCACTATTCCTTAACAGACACTGTTATCCTCTTTCACGTTATTATTGTTTAACAGATTCTGTTATCCTGTTTAACGTTATTATTCCCTTCCTGATTTAAATGATCAGTTTCAAGTCATTATTCCTTAACAGACACTGTTATCCTCTTTCATGTCACTATTTTTTAATAGATACTGTTATCCTGTTTCACGTCACTATTCCTTAACAGACACTGTTATCCTGTTTCACGTCATTATTCCTTAACAGACATCTGTTATCCTGTTTCACGTCATTATTCCTTAACAGACACTGTTATCCCTTAACAGACACTGTTATCCTCTTTCACGTCACTATTCCTTAACAGACACTGTTATCCTGTTTCACGTCACTATTCCTTAACAGACACTGTTATCCTGTTTCACGTCACTATTCCTTAACAGACACTGTTATCCTGTTTCACATTATTCCTTAACAGACACTGTTATCCTGTTTCACGTCACTATTCCTTAACAGACACTGTTATCCTGTTTCACGTCATTATTCCTTAACAGACACTGTTATCCTGTTTCACGTCATTATTCCTTAACAGACACTGTTATCCTGTTTCACGTCACTATTCCTTAACAGACACTGTTATCCTGTTTCACGTCATTATTCCTTAACAGACACTGTTATCCTGTTTCACGTCATTATTGTTTAACAGACACTGTTATCCTGTTTCACGTCACTATTCCTTAACAGACACTGTTATCCTCTTTCACGTTATTATTGTTTAACAGATTCTGTTATCCTGTTTAACGTTATCATTCCCTTCCTGATTTAAATGATCAGTTTCAAGTCATTATTCCTTAACAGACACTGTTATCCTCTTTCATGTCACTATTTTTTAATAGATACTGTTATCCTGTTTCACGTCACTATTCCTTAACAGACACTGTTATCCTGTTTCACGTCACTATTCCTTAACAGACACTGTTATCCTGTTTCACGTCACTATTCCTTAACAGACACTGTTATCCTGTTTCACGTCATTATTCCTTAACAGACACTGTTATCCTGTTTCACGTCATTATTCCTTAACAGACACTGTTATCCTGTTTCACGTCACTATTTCTTAACAGACACTGTTATCCTGTTTCACGTCATTATTGTTTAACAGACACTGTTATCCTGTTTCACGTCACTATTCCTTAACAGACACTGTTATCCTCTTTCACGTTATTATTGTTTAACAGATTCTGTTATCCTGTTTCACGTTATTATTCCTTCCTGATTTAAATGATCAGTTTCAAGTCATTATTCCTTAACAGACACTGTTATCCTCTTTCATGTCACTATTCAATAGACACTGTTATCCTGTTTCACGTCACTATTCCTTAACAGACACTGTTATCCTGTTTACGTCATTATTCCTTAACAGACACTGTTATCCTGTTTCACGTCACTATTCCTTAACAGACACTGTTATCCTGTTTCACGTCATTATTGTTTAACAGACACTGTTATCCTGTTTCACGTCATTATTCCTTAACAGACACTGTTATCCTGTTTCACGTCACATTCCTTAACAGACACTGTTATCCTCTTTCACGTTATTATTGTTTAACAGATTCTGTTATCCTGTTTAACGTTATCATTCCCTTCCTGATTTAAATGATCAGTTTCAAGTCATTATTCCTTAACAGACACTGTTATCCTCTTTCATGTCACTATTTTTTAATAGATACTGTTATCCTGTTTCACGTCACTATTCCTTAACAGACACTGTTATCCTGTTTCACGTCATTATTGTTTAACAGACACTGTTATCCTGTTTAACGTTATCATTGTTATCCTGTTTAACGTCAGTTTCATCATTATTCCTTAACAGACACTGTTATCCTGTTTCACGTCACTATTCCTTAACAGACACTGTTATCCTGTTTCACGTCACTATTCCTTAACAGACACTGTTATCCTGTTTCACGTCATTATTCCTTAACAGACACTGTTATCCTGTTTCACGTCATTATTCCTTAACAGACACTGTTATCCTGTTTCACGTCACTATTCCTTAACAGACACTGTTATCCTGTTTCACGTCACTATTCCTTAACAGACACTGTTATCCTGTTTCACGTCATTATTGTTTAACAGACACTGTTATCCTGTTTCACGTCACTATTCCTTAACAGACACTGTTATCCTGTTTCACGTCATTATTGTTTAACAGACACTGTTATCCTGTTTCACGTCATTATTGTTTAACAGACACTGTTATCCTGTTTCACGTCACTATTCCTTAACAGACACTGTTATCCTGTTTCACGTTATTATTGTTTAACAGAAATGTTATCCTGTTTAACGTTATCATTCCCTTCCTGATTTAAATGATCAGTTTCAAGTCATTATTCCTTAACAAACACTGTTATCCTCTTTCATGTCACTATTTTTAATAGACACTGTTATCCTGTTTCACGTCACTATTCCTTAACAGACACTGTTAACCTGTTTCACGTCACTATTCCTTAACAGACACTGTTATCCTGTTTCACGTCACTATTCCTTAACAGACACTGTTATCCTGTTTCACGTCACTATTTCTTAACAGACACTGTTATCCTGTTTCACGTCATTATTGTTTAACAGACACTGTTATCCTGTTTCACGTCACTATTCCTTAACAGACACTGTTATCCTCTTTCACGTTATTATTGTTTAACAGATTCTGTTATCCTGTTTCACGTTATTATTCCTTCCTGATTTAAATGATCAGTTTCAAGTCATTATTCCTTAACAGACACTGTTATCCTCTTTCATGTCACTATTCCTTAATAGACACTGTTATCCTGTTTCACGTCATTATTCCTTAACAGACACTGTTATCCTGTTTCACGTCACTATTCCTTAACAGACACTGTTATCCTGTTTCACGTCACTATTCCTTAACAGACACTGTTATCCTGTTTCACGTCATTATTGTTTAACAGACACTGTTATCCTGTTTCACGTCACTATTCCTTAACAGACACTGTTATCCTCTTTCACGTTATTATTGTTTAACAGATTCTGTTATCCTGTTTCACGTTATTATTCCTTCCTGATTTAAATGATCAGTTTCAAGTCATTATTCCTTAACAGACACTGTTATCCTCTTTCATGTCACTATTTTTTAATAGACACTGTTATCCTGTTTCACGTCACTATTCCTTAACAGACACTGTTATCCTGTTTCACGTCACTATTCCTTAACAGACACTGTTATCCTGTTTCACGTCATTATTCCTTAACAGACACTGTTATCCTGTTTCACGTCACTATTCCTTAACAGACACTGTTATCCTGTTTCACGTCACTATTCCTTAACAGACACTGTTATCCTGTTTCACGTCATTATTCCTTAACAGACACTGTTATCCTGTTTCACGTCATTATTCCTTAACAGACACTGTTATCCTGTTTCACGTCACTATTCCTTAACAGACACTGTTATCCTGTTTCACGTCACTATTCCTTAACAGACACTGTTATCCTGTTTCACGTCACTATTCCTTAACAGACACTGTTATCCTGTTTCACGTCACTATTCCTTAACAGACACTGTTATCCTGTTTCACGTCATTATTCCTTAACAGACACTGTTATCCTGTTTCACGTCACTATTCCTTAACAGACACTGTTATCCTGTTTCACGTCATTATTCCTTAACAGACACTGTTATCCTGTTTCACGTCACTATTCCTTATTCCTTAACAACAGACACTGTTATCCTGTTTCACGTCATTATTCCTTAACAGACACTGTTATCCTGTTTCACGTCACTATTTCCTTAACAGACACTGTTATCCTGTTTCACGTCATTATTCCTTAACAGACACTGTTATCCTGTTTCACGTCACTATTCCTTAACAGACACTGTTATCCTCTTTCACGTTATTATTGTTTAACAGATTCTGTTATCCTGTTTCACGTTATTATTCCCTTCCTGATTTAAATGATCAGTTTCAAGTCATTATTCCTTAACAGACACTGTTATCCTCTTTCATGTCACTATTCCTTAGACACTGTTATCCTGTTTCACGTCACTATTCCTTAACAGACACTGTTATCCTGTTTCACGTCATTATTCCTTAACAGACACTGTTATCCTGTTTCACGTCATTATTCCTTCAGACACTGTTATCCTGTTTCACGTCACTTTAACAGACACTGATCACAAGTCATTATTCCTTAACAGACACTGTTATCCTGTTTCACGTCATTACGTCACTATTCCTTAACAGACACTGTTATCCTGTTTCACGTCATTATTCCTTAACAGACACTGTTATCCTGTTTCACGTCACTATTCCTTAACAGACACTGTTATCCTGTTTCACGTCATCCTATTTATTGTTAACAGACACTGTTATCCTGTTTCACGTCATTATTCCTTAACAGACACTGTTATCCTGTTTCACGTCATTATTCCTTAACAGACACTGTTATCCTGTTTCACGTCATTATTGTTTAACAGACACTGTTATCCTGTTTCACGTCACTATTCCTTAACAGACACAGTTATCCTCTTTCACGTTATTATTGTTTAACAGATTCTGTTATCCTGTTTAACGTTATCATTCCCTTCCTGATTTAAATGATCAGTTTCAAGTCATTATTCCTTAACAGACACTGTTATCCTCTTTCATGTCACTATTTTTAATAGATACTGTTAACCTGTTTCACGTCACTATTCCTTAACAGACACTGTTATCCTGTTTACGTCATTATTCCTTAACAGACACTGTTAACCTCTTTCACGTCACTATTCTTAACAGACACTGTTATCCTGTTTCACGTCATTATTGTTTAACAGACACTGTTATCCTGTTTCACGTCACTATTCCTTAACAGACACTATTATCCTCTTTCACGTTATTATTGTTTAACAGATTCTGTTATCCTGTTTCACGTTATTATTCCCTTCCTGATTTAAATGATCAGTTTCAAGTCATTATTCTTTAACAGACACTGTTATCCTCTTTCATGTCACTATTCCTTAATAGACACTGTTACTGTTATCCTATTCCTTAACAGACACTGTTATCACGTCACTATTCCTTAACAGACACTGTTATCCTGTTTCACGTCACTATTATTCCTAACTTTAACAGACACTGTTATCCTGTTTCACGTCATTATTCCTTAACAGACACTGATCACTGTTATTCCTTAACAGACACTGTTATCCTGTTTCACGTCACTATTCCTTAACAGACACTGTTATCCTGTTTCACGTCACTATTCCTTAACAGACACTGTTATCCTGTTTCAACAGACACTGTTATCCTGTTTCACGTCACTATTCCTTAACAGACACTGTTATCCTGTTTCACGTCATTATTCCTTAACAGACACTGTTATCCTGTTTCACGTCACTATTCCTTAACAGACACTGTTATCCTGTTTCATTATTTTTAACGTCACTATTGTTTAACAGACACTGTTATCCTGTTTCACGTCACTATTCCTTAACAGACACTGTTATCCTGTTTCACGTCATTATTCCTTATTGTTTAACAGACACTGTTATCCTGTTTCACGTCATTATTGTTTAACAGACACTGTTATCCTGTTTCACGTCATTCTTAATGTTATCCTTAACAGATTCACTGTTATCCTGTTTCACGTTATTATTGTTTAACAGACACTGTTATCCTGTTTAACGTTATCATTCCTTCCTGATTTAAATGATCAGTTTCAAGTCATTATTCCTTAACAGACACTGTTATCCTCTTTCATGTCACTATTTTTTAATAGATACTGTTATCCTGTTTCACGTCACTATTCCTTAACAGACACTGTTATCCTGTTTACGTCATTATTCCTTAACAGACACTGTTATCCTGTTTCACGTCACTATTCCTTAACAGACACTGTTATCCTGTTTCACGTCATTATTGTTTAACAGACACTGTTATCCTGTTTCACGTCACTATTCCTTAACAGACACTGTTATCCTGTTTCACGTTATTATTGTTTAACAGACACTGTTATCCTGTTTCACGTTACGTTATTATTCCTTCCTGATTTAAATGATCCTGTTTCAAGTCATTATTCCTTAACAGACACTGTTATCCTCTTTCATGTCACTATTCCTTAATAGACACTGTTATCCTGTTTCACGTCACTATTCCTTAACAGACACTGTTATCCTCTTTCACGTTATTATTGTTTAACAGACACTGTTATTCTGTTTAACGTTATCATTCCCTTCCTGATTTAAATGATCAGTTTCAAGTCATTATTCCTTAACAGACACTGTTATCCTCTTTCATGTCACTATTCCTTAATAGATACTGTTATCCTGTTTCACGTCACTATTCCTTAACAGACACTGTTATCCTGTTTCACGTCATTATTCCTTAACAGACACTGTTATCCTGTTTCACGTCACTATTCCTTAACAGACACTGTTATCCTGTTTCACGTCACTATTCCTTAACAGACACTGTTATCCTGTTTCACGTCATTATTGTTTAACAGACACTGTTATCCTGTTTCACGTCATTATTCCTTAACAGACACTGTTATCCTGTTTCACGTCACTATTCCTTAACAGACACTGTTATCCTGTTTCACGTCATTATTCCTTAACAGACACTGTTATCCTGTTTCACGTCATTATTCCTTAACAGACACTGTTATCCTGTTTCACGTCACATTATTCCTTAACAGACACTGTTATCCTGTTTCACGTCATTATTCCTT